>NC_092242.1:6734364-6834364 GCF_036320965.1 Panulirus ornatus
CTGATTGGTCCATTCAAAACGAGACGTGGCCTGCAGGCTCAACGGCCCGGGATGGGAGGCGACGGGAATGGGGAAGGGGGGATGCAGCAACACGGGACGACCGTGAGCCACATTGTTACTTATGGTCCAAAAGGATTCCGAAGAAGAAGAAGAAGAAGAAGAAGAAGAAGAAGAAGAAGAAGAAGAAGAAGAAGAAAAGAAGAAGAAGAAGAAGAAGAAGAAGAAGAAGAAGAAGAAGAAGAAGAAAAAGAAAGAAGAAGAAGAAGAAGAAGAAGAAGAAGAAGAAGAAGAAGAAGAAGAACTTTAGCTGTCTTTAAGCCGCTTGTTGTCCAACTTTACAGCCTTCCTTTGTGACAATACAGCTCGTAGCTGTGAACTGGACTCACCTATAGAGTCAAATGACGTTCTTATACATCTGCTATACTCATGAGTCAGTCAGAGACGCTGGGGTCCTGAGTCAGTCAGAGACACTGGTCTCCTGAGTCAGTCAGAGACCCTGGACTTCTGAGTTAGAAACGTTGGTCCCCTGAGTCAGTAAGATACGCTGGTCTCCTGAGTCAGTGAGAAACGCTAGACTCTTAAAAGTCTGTCAGAGACACTGGTCTCCGGAGATTCCCAGGCCAGTGTGTTCCAGATGACGACACTTGTGTCCTGTTCCCAAGGCTGTGCGTCTCATCTCCCCACCCGCAGGTCTTGAGTGAGATGACCCATCCTTTTATATCTTCATTGCGACAGAGTCTATATATCACTGTGGGCGATCACCCGGCCGACCTGAAGTAGCAGATGCCACCATGTTCACAAGTCGGGGAGCTAACAGTTATCTGAGAGCCCCGTCCCTGGAACCCTTTTGTGCACTCGTTATCCTCTTCTGCACCGCCGCCCACTGGATAGACAGAAGTGCACAGTCCATTCGCCGTTCTTGAGGGAAAGAAGATGAAATAAGTCGAGACTTGGGTGGCTGTTGGGAGGTCGACTCTGTATTGTGACCATTGGTGACTGGCCAGCCAAGAGCGTTTTACCGTTACGTTCCCATGGGTCGTACCTTCGTGGTAAAGGGTCGTACCGTTTCGCTCAAGGGTTGTTTGCGTCAATTTCAAAGGATTTGGTGTCTATTCTGAGACAGGGTTGCTGGTTGTCAAGTCTCAAGCTTAATTGACAGTTTACATAGACTGTCGTGGCTACGTCGTCTCTCTTCTTAAAAGGAAAGTTGTGTACGAGTATTTTCATTTTTTTACTAGAGGTGACAGAAGAATACACAGATTCAACTTCCTTTTCCCACTTGAAATAAAAGTATCACCAGAAAATCTGCCTCGTTTTCATTACGGGTAAACAAGAATAATGACGATGCCAGACAAACATTACTTTCAGCAACAGACGGCAGCCCAGTTTTTAATTATATGTCTGTCAAGTGGTCGGTAGATCCACGGATATCTAATTTCTGGTTCTGAGTTACATAAAAGAAAAGTTGAACTTACTATTCTCAGAATGAGGAGGGACTCATTACAGGGGAGTTATGAGGTGGAGAACTAAGAGAAGCAGACTGTGAGTTGTGTGGGACGAAGATTATAAGTGAAACAATGAACGCGAAAGAAGTGAAAGGACATAAAAGGATAAATCCATAAATATCGAGAAACAGAACATATCTGAAGATAAAGTGAATGAGAAAAGGAGGGGAATGTAAGGGGAGGCAGAAGGGAGAGGGATGAGTGATGTCAACGAAGGATAACAAATATACGTAATAGGGAAGCAAGGAGAAATGAGGATAGTACTGGGAGATCGAGGCGAGAAAGAGATCTCTACCCTGAAGAAATGGCTTCAGATTCTTTCATGGCCTTTGAACCTTTAGCCTTTTTTTTTTCGACATATAGCAGGATCGAATCATAAATTGCTGATGTGAAAGTTATGCTCGATAATTAGAATTTACAAATCAATAAAGAAAATAATGGATGAATCTTAGAGAGATCGTTTTGAAGTAATGTAAACACGGGAGGCGTTTCATTGTGTAAAAAACCTTGCGAGAGTCATGCACGGGCCGCTTGCGGCATGCAGGAGGAATATGAAAAACGGGCGCTGCGGTGAAATGTAAATAAGTCTATAAAAGCAGCCTTGAGCCTCCGTTCCTGGCGGGCCAGACAATGCCCAGAGCAGCGGCAGCGACGTCGTCTTTTGATGGTCCGTAACGAACCCCGACTGGCGCATTGAACGTGGTCGTCCAGGCTTTTATGTCGTCCACACCCACTAACTCCTCCTCCCTCCCTCACCTCCCTCACCTCACCTCCTTCCATCGCCACGGCCACCTCCTCTCCCTGAAGAAGGAGGAGCAGTGGGTGGTAAGGGGAAAGAGTTAGTGAGGGGAAGAAGGTGACTGAGGGAGAGGAAAGAGGTGGGGGGAAGAGAGAGAGAGAGAGAGAGAGAGAGAGAGAGAGAGAGAGAGAGAGAGAGAGAGAGAGAGAGAGAGAGAGAGAAGGGTAATGGAGGAGAAATTGGAGGTAATGGAGGCGATAGAGATGGGCAGGAGGGAGGAGATGGGTTGTCGTCCCGCTGCTACTGCTGCTAGTGTGTGTGTATGTGTGTGTGTGTGTGTGTGTGTGTTGGGAGCTGGCGGAACACTGTCCTCATGCGAGCAGCTGACGAGGACAACCTCTCGATCGATCGCCGTGCAAGAAATCTTTCCAAAATGTTGTAAGAGAAAAAAAAAAATGTATCTACAGATCCACCCATGATGTACACTCGTGCTATGCCTATCTTTATGATGAAGCGGTGTCGTGCACAGTGTGTACGTCAGATGTACGTGGGTAAGTGTGTGTGTGTGTACAAGGACGTCATCTGGATGGAAACACCACAGCCTGGAATGCCCCCTGGAAGCTGGTTACATACAAGATGGTAATGCCTTCTCTCATTCCACAAATGCTCGTTTCATTTCTCATGACAAAGATTCCAGTCACGGGCAAAAAGGTCTTCCAAGACGCCAAGTCTTGGGAACAAGGAGGGACCAACGATGCAGGAAACTCTCCTCCTGTTTTTGAACACTTTTCATGCACCGAGTTACTCACCAGAGATCAATCTCTCCCATTTGGCAACACTGACAGTTCAGTTCGAAACATCTGCGTTGCATGAAAAGCTCACATGCAAACTTGACATGACTGTCATGTTTATTATCATGGATTAGGGTTTTTTTTTCACATGAATGAAAATCCCCCTCTGTCTTTGTGAGTCTTTTACTTCTTGGGAGAGTTACAAAGAGTAAATCCTCATTTTCATGTTTTTCGGGATTATATATATATATATAGTTTGGTAGCTCAACTCGAGGGTGATAACAGCATGAGTGGTGGTAGTTTAGTCGTTTGAATCTGGACAGTAAAATGGGCTATGTCACGAGAGAGCTGGATTCTGATTGGCAGATAGCCTATTGCTAATGTGTGGTGTCTGCCAACCAGAGCTGAGGCTGGAGAAGGAGGGAGCAGGAAGGCGACAGTAGCAGTGCACCTGGAGACACCAGTGACGCCACACGCACTCCTTCCTGCCTGGGTTGTTGTTGACTTAACCGATTTTCATCCCGGATTGGACCAGCTTAGATCTGTTTTGATTTTCAGTTTTAGTCCAGTAGTGGACGTGGTACTTCGTAGTGACCATATCTTGATGCCTTAATAGTTTGTGGAAGCAGAATACATCGAACGAATTATAATTTTTAGTCCAGTTGCCTGGAATATTCTTATTTGTTTCTGTATCATTGCTGAGCGTTTGTCTTTTTTTTTCCAGCTTCCTGCCCTCTACAACCTCCCAACACTACCACCACCACCACCAGGGCGGCGCTGGCATCGTAGCTGACGTCGGCTTATGATGGATCTGCAAAATAAAGCGTTCGTAAGGCCGTGACGAGAGCTGCTCGCCTGACATGTCACAAAAACGCTGGTGCCATTCATATGCTAATCCTTGGAGATGTCTCGCTTAGAGGGTGGTGCCAGCCTTTTGAATAACTCAGATCTTGGGGGATTCTGATCGCTGTAGAGGGTTTAAAGTGTTCCTTGCCGGTTTATAGGTTTATTGGTGGTTTTAAGAGATCTTTATGGTTAAAGTTTTTTTTTAAGTTTACAACGACTTGCCCTCATCCTCCCTCCTCTTCTTCTTCTTCCCCAGAGGCGATTTCCATGGCCATCTTCAGGGGTCATATAGTTCCCCCGGTACACTTAATTTTACAGTTCTGATCCATCAGCTTCGCCCACTTTTTCAGCGTAGCCGTAACAGCTCGACCAGGAAAAAAAGATATATATATATATATAGATATACGTGTGTATAGCACTGGATCCGGAACCGGATTAGAGGATCAGGGATGCTCTAACGTCCGTGAGTTCCGTTCCATTTCCACCCCTCGCGTCCTGTGATGTAGGAGCCACGGCTGCCCCTTAAATTCGCGATCTATAAGTACCAGACCCCAAGCTACGGTACAGAGAGGCGCTGGTGTGCGAGAAGGCGGGCCAGTGGTGGGGCGTTATGCTGATGATCCAAGAGGCTGGCAATCATCATAGGTCTTGCCCCCCTGTGTCTTGAAGACGCTCGTTCCCTCCTTCCCCCTCTCAATATATTGTCGGCCTGTCATCAGGTCTCGCATTTGTCTCTAATTAACCCCACACCACCTGAGGCGAAACAAAACACTGTCGCCCTACCCGTTGACAGGTTAGGTTCCTGTCTCCCTCTGGAGCCGTGGCGGACGGGGCCTCGCCCTTTATCGTGGCCCTCTCAGTCAAGGTCCACCTCGACCAAGATTCCCTCAAGGCAAGACCTGCTTCCCTGACGCTGTCCTCGGGGTGACAGTAGACGGCAGGTCAAGAGGGAATGATCTTGTAAGGCAGAGATAACTTGGTCTTTGTCTTTCATCTCCATGTTAAAGTATTGACCGTTCACGAATAGATTGATTGGATAGACAAGGGTGGCAGCGCGGCCGGCCGCTCCCGGGGGTGGCTGACGAAGACCTCATTGATCTGGCGCCGAAGATTTGGTCAACAACACAACGGTTTCCTCAGAGTCGTTGCCCTCCCCATAGTGGCTGCAATCAGGGGGTGTTCGCTCCTCCGAAGCTTCATAAAGACCTTCCTCTGGAAACTGAACCTTAGAATGACGCTCATGTGCTTCCAGCGGTGACTCAAGACGCCCCTGCGTCTCTAGCGGGGATCTATTTCGAGACAGAGAGGGGTTCTTGTAGTTCCCGGGAGGTTGTGGTCGTGTAGTTGTGGCGTCGGAGGCAGAGGTTGAGGGAATGTAGGGTAGGGAAGACACGGGAACACTTGTATTATTCACAGGGGAGGAGGTACGACGCTTGATGCTACGACTCGAAGGGAAGAGAAGTGTAGTGAAGAGCCAAACATGTGAGGGAGGCGTCATGCGACACCAGGAGACCTGGAACAAGTGGACTGAGGAACTAAGATGTTTGACAGCTCCTGCCATCCCATACCTATACTGGAGCTATAGCCATCCCCTTCCCATCACTGTTTGCAGCCTCCTCTTCCTTCCTCCTATTCCCATTGCCTTTCTCCGTCCCTTCTTCGCCATATCCCGTCATCCATGTTAGCCCCAGGATCTCCTCCTCTCTCCTCCCCCCACACCTCAACCCTCCTCCCACTACAGCAGCAAGCCCGTCCCTCTCACCCTCCCTCCCATCCCCGCTCCCACAGCCAACCTCCCTGCGTGGGAGAGGAGTGGGTCTCCAAGCCAACCCCCCAGAGATCGACAGCTCCCACCACCAGTAGCTCCCTCCTCCCTCTGTAGGTCATTACCGTCTCATAAAAACCTACGTAAAAAAAAAGAAGAAAAAAGACTTGGCAACTCTTACAACGTAATGGCTGCCGGTCAACACTCCACGGATATTATTATTATTATTTACATTCTAGAACCCATGGTCGACCTGGACCTGGAATTTAACAAGCGCTAACCCCCTCCCTTCCTCACCCATCCATACCCACACCCGCGCTATACACCTAACACTGAAACCTTCGGAATGAACGTTTAAAATATGATGGATGATTTACGTACGTTCCCCGTACCTTCTGCAGTGTACAGTTTACAAAACTTTGGTTCTTGTTAAACCTCACGATTCCGTACAGCGCTTGGAGTATACTGGAAGCTAGTGTGTGGGCGTGTACGAGCAAGAAAAGAGCACAGTTCACTGATTTGTTACTGGTAACCTTCATTGCGAGGGTAGTCCACGTCTGGCTGGCCTACGTGGAGTATCACATGAGGGTGGCCAAGCTCTGGCCCGTGAGGTGAAGAGGGGGTGGCCAAGCTCTGGCCCGTGAGGAGTATGAAGAAGGGGTGGCCAAGCTCTGGCCCGTGAGGAGTATGAAGAGGGGGTGGCCAAGCTCTGGCCCGTGAGGAGTATGAAGAGGAGGTGGCCAAGCTCTGGTTCGTGAGGAGTATGAAGAGGAGGTGGCCAAGCTCTGGCCCGTGAGGAGTATGAAGAGGAGGTGGCCAAGCTCTGGTTCGTGAGGAGTATGAAGAGAGGTGGCCAAGCTCTGGCCCGTGGGGAGTAAGAAGAGGAGGTGGCCAAGCTCTGGCCCGTGAGGAGTATGAAGAGGAGGTGGCCAAGCTCTGGCCCGTGAGGAGTATGAAGAGAGGTGGCCAAGCTCTGGCCCGTGGGGAGTAAGAAGAGGGGTGGCCAAGCTCTGGCCCCTGGGGAGTAAGAAGACTATTGGCCAAATTCTGGCCCGTGGGGAGTATGAAGTGGAGGTGGCCAAGCTCTGGCCCGTGAGGAGTAAGAAGAATATTGGCCAAATTCTGGCCAGCGAACAGTATCATGAAGTGTAACGGCCAACCTCTGGCCAGCGAGCAATATGAAAAGGAGTGGCCAAGCCCTGGCCAGCGAGCAATATGAAGAGGGGTGGCCAAGTTCTGGCCCGCGGGCAGTATGTGAGGGGCCTCTAAATTTCTCTTCAAAATAATGGCGCTTTTGGCAACTACACTTTATCACTTTTCTTTGTAAGGGGAACTGTAGGGGCTTCTTTAGTGTTAAATTAAAACAAACTATAACTTAACAAAATACATAATACAATATGATATATGATACAGAATATAATATGATATGATATGATAACAGAACATAGAATAATAAAAAGATAAAACAAAAAAATCGAGTCGTCATCTCAACCCTAGCTCAAGAGCCTCCTCGTCATCATGACGTCACCACATGGTAGCCAAAGATGGGTTTCTAACCCGATTTAAGATGCCAGTGCGACCGTCTCCCTCTGGCCACCGCTGAACAAATGATACTTTCCAGAGTATAGCATCATTTTCCCTCCATAACTTTGAGGTATGATATCATACGGGCTATATATATTCACTTATTTTTTTTTTCCACTCATATTTGCCATTTCCCGTATCTGCGAGGCAGCGCTGAGAATAGAGGACTGAGGCTTAGAGAGAATATCCTCACTTGGTCCCGCTCTCTCTTAATTTTTTTTGGAAAATTAAAAAAACGGGAGGGAAAGATTTCCAGTCTCCCCCGCTCGCTCCCTCCCCTTTTAGTAGCCTTCTACGACACGCAGGGAATACGTGGGAAGTATTCTTTCCCCCCTATCCCCAGGGATAATATTCCCTTACATGTAAGAAAGAAATGAATATGGCAAATGGTGACGTCTCTTATGATCATTTTGATTGGGTAGCGCGCCGTCAGATGGTGCTGCGTACGTTTTCTAATATCACATTTAAGACTGTGTGAAGGTACAAAAGAAAGCCTTCTTAGTTTAGTACGTCCTAATAACACATTTAAGACTGTGTGAAGGTACAAAAGAAAGCCTTCTTAGTTTAGTACGTCCTAATAACACATTTAAGACTGTGTGAAGGTACAAAAGAAAGCCTTCTTAGTTTAGTACGTCCTAATAACACATTTAAGACTGTGTGAAGGTACAAAAGAAAGCTTTCTTAGTTTACTTATCTTTCCCTCCAGGATAAATCAACAGTACATTTAACATGTGATTGTGAGAAGGAAGTTGATCACTAAGTGGGTCATTACTCGCGATATGTATTATATTTCAAGGTCAAGACATATTCAGCGAAGTGCATGAAGGCCCCCATGGAGAGAAGAGTACATGTGTTCTCGTAAATAGCGAAAGGAAACACTATGTAACGAGCGAGCGACCTACCTACCATCCCATCTGTACCAACACGACATGTTCTGCCATGAACGGTAAGATGAAATCTCACAGAATTTTATTATAATGATTGTGATTTCGATGTGATAGAAGACTTTACCATGTCTTTGATATCGCTACAGTTCATTTGATTTTTAATCATAGGATGTTCAAGGTATTCTCACATATTTGCGTGTGTTATTATGCTTACTGATATGTTTTGATCGAAAGTATGCGTAGATTTTAAGGTTAAGTCTTACTATAGCGGTGCTAGAACTCTGACTGTAGAATACAGCTGACTGTAGCAATAGTGTTGCGTTGTACAGAGAATACAGTCGTGGTGCACGGTGGGGAAAATACAGTAGTGATGCTCTGTATGGAGAATACAGTGGTGATGCGCTGTATTGTGAATTACTGGAGGTGCTCTGTGTAGAGAATACAGTAGTGGTGCGCTGTATGGAGAATACAGTAGTGATGCGCTGTATGGAGAATACAGTAAGAGGTGCGGAGTTACAGTTCATATTTATGTTCCACAGTTAAGGCTCTGGCGTCGCTAGATACGAAAAACTTCAGCCATTTCCATTCAAATAATCTTTACCCTAAAATATAACATATCTCAAAGACTGTACATTATTTTTTCTCAAGAATTCCTTTGAGGTGAACAACATCTTTACTTCAAAGGTAAATGATTCTGAGCATTTCATTTCTATACACTCAAAACTTGGCAGTCGATCTACGCCAAGAAATGTATATAATGATTTTGAGTGGGTGTTTATGAGCCTTCTTATGGTGTTTGTGAGCCTCGGTTTGGTTGACAGGTTCTTCATATGGTCCCACAGATGAATGGTTCAATAAAGATAATCAATTAATTGATATATACGCATATGATTAATATATGACTTGACCATGGGGTTACCCCCGTATTGCTCAAGGGTCGTACCGTCGTACACATGGGTCGTACCAGCGTACTAGAAAGACGTACAATCTTGCTCACTGGTGTCCACATGTACTAAGGCATTTGGTGCGCCACTGTCGCCGACCTGACATGTTTGACCTTTTCGCTGAATGGAGTAAACGAAGTGGCCTTTGGTAACCTTCCCCACTCTCTGTTTACTGTATACCCTGCACAACACACCACTTCCTGACCTGGTTTGCCACTGTGTGATTTGCTATTTGTGTGTTACTGGGAGAGTTTCACACACTCGTGTTGCCTCTATCTCATAACCTTGGATTCATGTGCCATGTCTTTACTCCTGTTTGTGTTTGCGCACACACACACACACACACACACACACACACACACACACACACACACACACACTGGCCTAAGCCAGGCACCAGTTTATCGATAGTGTGTGTGTGTGTGTGTGTGTGTGTGTAGGGTTAGGGCGTGAACCCGCCTCCCTCGCCACACTTCTACCGGATCACCAAAACGTCTCAGTCCTCCCTCTCGTTGGCAGAAGAGACAGGTGGGGTCTCCGGAGATTTCCCATAGATGAAAAGTAGGAACTATAAGCGGAGAGAGAGAGAGAGAGAGAGAGAGAGAGAGAGAGAGAGAGAGAGAGAGTGTCAGCGTCCACGATGAATGCCGTACGTAAAACTCGCTAATCAGGACGGGTCTCGCTCATCAAGCGTTGCTGTGGTGTTGGGCACCTGGGTTTCGAAAGGCACCCACCCCCACCACCACCACAGACAGCCAGCCTCTCTCTGCCACCGCGGCGTAGCACAGAGCGAACGGGATCCCGTCAGGAGGAGGAGGAGGAGGAAGCCCCTATGTGGCGCATCCCGTATGCTGATGGACACAGTTCAGGTTCTTTACCACAAGCCTCGCGCCCCCGGCCTGTCTATACCAATCTCCTTCAGTGTGAGAGCATGGCTATAGCCACGGAGCCGCCCGTGGTGTCATCCGCTGTGTGGAGGAGGGGAGAGAGGAGCAGCCCACCGTCCCTGGGCCGGAGTTAGGGGAGGGTCAACGGGACATGGGATGACCATGAGAACGAAAGGGGAATGACTGCCGTGGTTATACTTGGGAACCACTGGAACAGTTGAGGATATGGCCAAGGAAGGCAAAGGGTAGGGGCCAGGGATGAGACGGTGGGCCAGGGGGTGTGGGCGCCAGGGGGTGTGGGCGCCAGGGATACGGTGTCGGTCCAGGTGCGTTAGTAGCGGCCTCTGGGAAGTAACTGGAAGTGGGAGGCTCATCACAATACCTGTCCCATAAGTCATTCCCTGAGGGGGTAGTGGGCTTCCCTCTCTCTCTCTCTCTCTCTCTCTCTCTCTCTCTCTCTCTCTCTCTCTCTCTCTCTCCTCCCTCCCTTTATTTCCATTCCAGCAACAAAAGGATGGGAAAATAACTTGATGGGTTTTCTTTGCTTCTGGGATCTTGGTAAACAAAGCATTTTTCTTATCATCCTCGACAAGGTTTTAACAATAGGCCAGGCAGCTGGCTGTCGCATCCCTTCCCCCCCCCCCCCCCCCCACGCTGCACAAGACACACTCAGACTGTACATAAAATACAACGATATTGTAAATGTAAAATAAGGCTGAAATTTTACGTCAGTGGGGGTTTCCTTTGTGAAATAAATGACTGTAAATTCAGAGCTGCGTTGGTCGTAAGTTTTTTTTTGTACCATCGAACGTACAGAAATGAAGGAGCACCTCGCTGGTGTACGACCCTCGCGCACGACGGTTCGAGACTGAGGCACGACGGTACGACC
Source organism: Panulirus ornatus (assembly GCF_036320965.1). Classification (NCBI taxonomy): domain Eukaryota; kingdom Metazoa; phylum Arthropoda; class Malacostraca; order Decapoda; family Palinuridae; genus Panulirus; species Panulirus ornatus. Next base: position 6,745,202 of record NC_092242.1, read on the forward strand.
CATCAGCACGACGATTCGACCCATCAGCACGACGGAATTACCTGCGACGATACGACGCTTGAGCACGATGGTATACGACCCTTCAGCACGACGGTACGACCCTTGATCACGATGGTGCGACCTTTCAGTGCGACGGTACGACCCTTGAGCACGATGGTATACGACCCTTCAGCACGACGGTACGACCCTTGATCACGATGGTATACGACCCTTCAGCACGACAGTACGACCCTTGTGACGATGGTATACGACCCTTCAGCACGACGGTACGACCCTTCAGCACGACGGTACGACCCTTCAGCACGATGATACGACCCTTCAGCACGACGATATGTCCCTGAACATGACGGTAGGGCCCTTGAACACGACGATACGACCACAGAGCACGATGGTACACCTCCACCTCTCTACCAGACCTCCTTTGCGAGACCTAGTGTCGCTCTCCGGACGAATAGACGAGTCGACTGTCCACCCACCCTAGCCGCTGGTGGCTAGGTCGCTAGGCTAGAAACATGCCACTCACCCACACCAGGCCAGAGGCATAGCCCCATCACTTTCACCCCCTCTCTCCCCCCCGCCCCATTCCTCAAGCTTCTCTCACCTTCCCCTTAAGCATTTACCATCATCTTCACCCAGCCCTTCACCATCTCCGCAACCCCTTCACCCCTCACTGGTGGGATGTGACCAGCGTACGTGTGGCTAGATAAGAGCGATGTGGTGTTGACCCGTAATCTGTGTGTTGTGTGCTGGGACATGAGCAAGGGGGAGGGACACACCATCCAAAGGGCCACGCCCCCCTCCCGAAGCTGGCTAACAATGGTCACGGGAAAAATCTTAATTGAATCTGTGGAACCCATGTGACGGTCGCTCATACAGTAGCAGCCAAGCCATCTGCACGTCCTAGGGAAAAAAAAAACAAGAACAAGAGACGGAGCACACACACACACACACACACACACACACACACACACACACACACACACACAAACGTACAAAAAAAAAACTATTTCCATGACCAAACAGTTTGATGGTACACTTCCAGAACTTTAATTACTTCATCTGAAGAATTTCGAGAAAGTTTTCAAAGTCGTTTATGGCGCTAGTGTCCCAATCCCGGAGTTTTAGGCGGGAGATGCCAACGTTCTTCTGGCCAGTGATTGGAGTGTGGTTTTCTGACGTCATGCACCTGGATACAGCTGATTGGTTCCCATTTAGTTACGTCACTGTTTCCCCCCACCCCACCCCACCCCGTCACCCAAGATGGATAAACAAAATATGATGCGACTGGTGATCGCTTGGGAGAGAGAGAGAGAGAGAGAGAGAGAGAGAGAGAGAGAGAGAGAGAGAGAGAGAGAGAGAGAGAGAGTTTGTACACCAAACTATGCATGCATGTTTTGGTAAGCTCCGTAGGCACGCGCGCGCGCGCGTATGTTTGTGTGTGTGTGTGTGTGTGTGTGTGTGTGTTTCCGAGTCTGTATTCTTGTCTGCATAACCAAGATACATGTGTGCCTCTGTATACATATTCATAGGTCTGTGTGTGTGTGTGTGTGTGTGTGTGTGTGTGTGTGTGTGTGTTTGTGTGTGTGTGTGTGTGTGTGTGAGTGTGTGTGTGTGTGTGTGTGTGTGTGTGTGTGTGTGTGTGTGTGTGTGTGTGTGTTTGTGTGTGTGTGTGTGTGTCAGGATAACCAGAGGGAAGCTTTGTGAGGCCAGAGCGAGGCTGGCCTATGGCACGATAGCAGGTGGCGCTACAGACTCCGTCCCTCCCTCTCTCCGTCCTTTCCCACCCTTCCCTTCCCTCCCTATCTTCCCATCCATCACTATCAACCCCTTCACGATCTCCATTAATACCCGTAGAGAAAACTGCGTGTCGCCCCATCACCATCTCATATTAAGGGGATATATATATATATATATTTATATATATATATATATATATATATATATATATATATATATATATATAGGAAAGGATCACAATTTTGCGCGTGATCAAGATATTCCTATGAGTCCACGGGGGAAAATGAAACACGATAAGTTGCCAAGTGCACTTTCGTGTAATAATCACATCATCAGGGGAGGCACAAGAGAGAAATATAACAGTCAGTTGATATACATCGAAGAGACGAAGCTAGGACGCCATTTGGTAAACATGTCTTCCCTGATGATGTGATTATTACACGAAAGTGCACTTGGGAACTTATCGTGTTTCATATTCCCCGTGGACTCATAGGAATTAATATATATATATATATATATATATATATATATATATATATATATATATATATATATATATATATATATATATATATATATATATATATATATATATATTAGTTCACACTATGATGTATGGTTAGTTCTGGTGGAAAGTGAGGAGGCGGGAGGACTGCGTGTGTGTATGTGTGTGTGTGTTGTGGGGGAGGGGAGCAGCAGCAGGAGCAGTAGACAGCACCAACACCTGCATCTAGGTTTACGACCCTCACTGTTTCACAAGGGGTGATAAAGAGCGACAAGCGGTCGTTTAAAGGCCCGTATAAACCCACCACAACAATATTGGAGACCCCCGGGTCCGCATGACTATATCTATAACCCTACCATCTATTACCACGCTCGTGATAGATAATTTAAGATATGATTTAGTGGTGATGTATATATCTCTCTCGTCCGACAGTCGGAAACAGAAATCTAGACTGTAAATACGACTCGGGTGAACCCAGCTCGTATGTTGCGTCGTAGGGTTGCGACACGCCTGCCTTCCCTTAGTGGCTGGTAAACCACACACACACACACACACACAGACACACACAAGTTGATGTCTCTACGTCAGTCAATACGATGCTCATGAAAACTCATACCTTTTTTTCTTTTGTTTCCAGTGTGGCTATTTTTTCCCCCCGCCTCCCGCGACAGTGAGTAATGAACTGACTGTTTAAAAGTCGGTCTTAATAGCATTGCTAAATCCTCATCTGCATCTTTTCCTGTAAAAGGTTGATCGCACAAATGGCGGGAGAGCGTTTTTCATTTGTTTTTTTTTTGTTTTGTTTTTTTTCTTTGTAGTGTTATATGCCAGTGGCTCTCAGGGAGTTATACCCTCAGGTTCTGTTGTCTGTCACGAGAGAGACCAGAGCAGTGGGGGGTTCTTCTGAAGGCCGTGTGTTGGTGGCAGATCAGAGATAATGAGTTTCCTGATGTGAAATATAACGCGATGAGAAATGCTACTGACAGAGGCGCAAAAAAGGGGAAAAAAATAATGTACGTCGTGAATGTGTAATCTTATTTATCAAGTGGATTTAAACGCGCGTCTCTGGTGGTATTTACTTTCAACTCCACTTTGTCTTTTTTTTTTTTGTGTTTTGTATTTCAACAGAATCGCATCCTGTAACATGTCTTCTCGATTTTACAATTTTTTTTTGGTGTTTTGTATTTCAACAGAATCACATCCTGTAACTTGTCTTCTCGATTTTACTGGGTTTTTTTGGTGTTTTGTATTTCAACAGAATCGCATCCTGTAACTTGTCTCTCGATATCACTGACGGTTTGTACGAAGTCTGCATCATGTCAATGTTGGAATTCATCTTCCCGTAGGATACCAGTGTCTCTGTTTCTCTGTACGTCATCGAGCAACTGCAGACGTCCAATTTCTGTCGTAGTTTCACTTCCTAGATTGGCGTCGTCAGCGAATCAACGTCACTTCTAGAGTAAAAAACAGAGTTATGTGTGTGTGTGTGTGTGTGTGTGTGTGTGGATTTCGACCGTGGCGAGCCAACTGGACCGCCATCACGAGAGATAACAGGGGATTGGAAGGGCTGGACTGCCACCATCGCCGTCAGGGAGGGAGCAAGGAGCCTCCGACAGGAGCTGTAGTGAGCCACCATCACCGCCAGCACCGCCGCCTCCAGTTGGTCTTATGAAGTCCCCAGTGATTCATGCAACCTCGCCAGGAAGGATATTGCTGCCAGCCAGCCATACCATATTGCCCAGATACCTTACCTTCTCTCTCTCCCTCTCCCTCCTTCCCTTCCTCCCATCTGAGCCCCTTACCCAAATCTTACTCTCCCTCCCTATTTCTTCCCTCCCTTCCCTTTTGCTCCACGTCTTCTCCTACTTATCGTACCATTGGTATCATAAGGTATGTGTACAGGATTTCCCTTCCGTTGTACAGGATGCCCATCACTGTATACCGCCACCCCTTTCACAGTCGCCTCAAAGACCACACAACAGTAGTAAGTCATTCCTGCACCCTCTCTATACCACTGTACACATCAAGATGAACCACATCTCCACCACCTCCGCCACCATCTTGCGCGCGCACCGGGACCACCACCACCTGTTATGGGGCTTTGATGAAAAATCTAAGGTCGGGAAAAGAAGAATGAATAAAATGAAATTCTTTTGCCATACGCCGACCAGAGGCCTCACCAGAGCCCGTGCCGTCCAGCTCACCAGAGGTCGCGCCGTCCAGCTCACCAGAGGCCGTGCCGTCCAGCTCACCAGAGGCCATGCCGTCCAGCTCACCAGAGGCCGTGCCGTCCAGCTCACCAGAGGTCGCGCCGTCCAGCTCACCAGAGGCCATGCCGTCCAGCTCACCAGAGGCCGTGCCGTCCAGCTCACCAGAGGCCATGCCGTCCAGCTCACCAGAGGCCGTGCCGTCCAGCTCACCAGAGGCCGTGCCGTCCACTCACCAGAGCCCGTGCCGTCCAGCTCACCAGAGCCCGTGCCGTCCAGCTCACCAGAGCCCGTGCCGTCCAGCTCTCCCGCCTCGGTCGAGGGCCACCCAGCACCGAGGGCTGCTACCACCCCAGCAGGAGCCAACCAGCCAACCTCTCGGTAAATATTAGCATTTTGATGAGCGCCGTGATGAGAGAAGTCGAGGATAATAACAGGGGCGCGCCGCCCCCCACTGCTTGTAAAGGAGGGGTTGGTGCAGTTGGTGGTGTGGTGCGGTTGGTGTGGTGAAGGAGGAGGCGTGGTGCTGGGGTCGAAGTGAAGGACGGGGCGTGGTGCTGGTGTCATAGTGGAGGAGGGGGCGTGGTGATGGGGTCTTCGTGAAGGTAGGGACGTGTTATGGTGTCGTAGTGAAGGAGGGGACGTGGTATCGGTGTCGTAATGAAGGAGGGGGACGTGTTGTGGTGTCGCAGTGAAGGTGGGGACGTGGTGCAGGTGTCGTAGTGAGGAGCGACACTCGCAGTATATACACTGGATTAATCCTGTTGTTGTTTCGTCTACAGGTATTTCCCTCTCCTTCCCCAAACGCCATCCTTCACAGTTCTTTTCCACGCGTGTCTCCCACACACACACACACACACACGGGCTCATGTATGGCTCTTCTCGCACGCACTCCCTCGCAGATCTGCCCCCCCACACACACATCTCTTACGCGCACTCCAGGCAACACACACAGGTCCAGAATAGACCGATGGTTCTGAAAAAAAAAAAGGAAATCCCACGTCCAAAAAATTAAAAAAATGGTCTAATATTACTTGTTAAAAAAAAAACACCAGCTTCGTCACACACTAACGAAGTGGCTGGCGGGGTCGGCGTAGCGACGGCTGATCAACCTGACGTTTCCATCAGTAGGCTGTCGACGCCATCACCAGCCCTCCCCTCAGCCCCGCCGCCCTGCCCCGCCCCGCCCCGTCCTCATCACCCACACATTACATCTACCTCGCCCTGCCCCGCCCACCTAGCCCTGCCTCACAGCCCATACGTTACGCCTCCCAGTACAACATGCCTCCTGCCAGTACGAGACACCCCCTACTGTAATGATCCTTCAGCCTAATCCCTACATCATAACATGCACTGTACAGCCATTCAGCCCTGAGTGACTTTCTGAAAGCCCCCATGCCATTATCACAACTTGCCCTTTCTGTGAGGAGCCTCCCCTTCCACCTTCCGTTCCAGAATACCTTACCGAAAGAGCGGAGAGGTATATATATTTCACTCTCCCTCTCAAAGTCAGCTCCCAATTTCGTGGGCGGCAACAACCCTGTCTCTTGCATCATGAGCTCGGGAGGAGGTGAAGACGTAGTTCAACATCTTCTCCAATACAGAGGAAAGACATATTTCACCAATTTTACCCAAACGAAGATGGAGATCCGGTCGACTCCTCTTACCAAATGAAGGTTAAGACATATCTCATCATCGAACCAAATGAAACAAATGGGTGTTTACAAATGCCTTGGCCTTCCCACCTCTCCTGAAACGCGGGGAAACTCAGACGAGGAATGTACCGCTGTAGCCTCTTTGAATTCCCGTAGCTCACTGTATGTTATCGTTCCTCTGGGCACGTTGCCCGTAACTGTGGTAACGTTATCGTGCATCTGCCCACCTCTGCCGCCATGCATCAGGCTGTCGAAGCATGTTACTGTACCTGAGGGCGTTGCTGTCGCGCGTCTGAGCTAGTAATGGTGAGTTGGTATGACGGTGTTTCTCTAGGGCCGTCCATAAGACATGGTCACGTACCAGGGATGGACTTCCCGGCGAGGCGAGAAACATTCCCTGCTTCTTAGGAGGCGTCTGTGCCTCTGGTCGTGCTCCCCCCACCCTCGAGGTTATGATTCAAATGCTCCAGAAGACGTTCGGGCACATCCCAAAATGCTTCAGTGCCTCCGACAGCGTCCCAAAGCTTCTGGAGGAAAAATGCTTCGGTGCTTCGAATCATTATGTCGCGCTTCGAGGCACATGACCTCAGTGTATACTCTCTCGTTCACGTATTCACATGTTGCTGCGTCTACTTGACGTATTGATAAGTATATCGCATACATCTCAGTGTGATTTGTCCCCCATGAGACGTGTGTCCCCCCCGGCGTTTTCTGGTATACGGATAAGCCTTGAAATATGAGCCTGACTACCTGCATGGGACAGTGTTGTGAGTTCCTGAGAATCGTCTATACTCACACGTGATTATCATCACCCTTCTGTTTGTGAGTCATTATGCTCCATCATGAGTCAGTCTACTGCCCGATGGATCGTGTGTAATTGAGTAAGATTTTTTTTTTTCTTTTACCTTTGGATGAGTCATTATATTTGTATTCATCAGTTCGGTGAAGAAGACTCATCGTCCTCGACTCATCACGTCTCTGAGTAAGTCATCATTGTTTTGTTTGAGTCATCAGGCTTCTGTGAGTCATCTTATTCTTGTGTGTGTGTGTGTGTGTCGTCTGTGTTTCCCATATGAGCTTAAATGATAACGATTCCGGTAAATTGGTTCTGTGACTCTGTGTTATCTTTCTTATCTGTGTGTCATCATGAGAATGAATCAGTCACTGTGTGTGTGTGTGTGTGTGTGTGTGTGTGTGTGTTGATGATGTAAATGTTATCACGGTTCTTTCTATATGTTATCGTTTTGTCGTGTTTGTTTATAGGTTTTATTCCTATGATAGACAAACCCATCGTTTACATTACCCTTAATGAGCACGACGTAACAGCCATTGAACATGACGATACGACCCGTGAGCACAGTTGGACGACCTCTGGGTATGAAAACCAGTCCCTACTATACCCAAGGGTCGTACACGTCTTGCTGCTCCAGACCGGTTCGCTGGAGGTGTTTACTCGCTGTTTCAGACTCGTGAAGAACTGGTCGCTGGAAGTGTTTACTCGCTGTTCCAGACTCGTGAAGAACTGGTCGCTGGAAGTGTTTACTCGCTGTTCCAGACTCGTGAAGAACTGGTCGCTGGAAGTGTTTACCCACTGGTCCAGCCACTGGCGAGTGCCTGGTCGCTGGCAGTGATTATTGAGTATTCCAGACAGTAGGGAAGAATTGGCCGTGGCTACTCAGTCGCTGGAAGTCTATATTTGCTATTCCAGACCTGTGAAGTACTCGTCGCTCTAAGTGATTACTCGCCGTTGCAGATAAGGGAGAAGAACTGGTCGCTGGAAGTGTTTTACTCAATGTTCCAGTCCGTTAAAGAAGTGGTCGCTCAAAGTGTTGACTTCCAGAGTGCATCATAAACACAAGTAACATCACCACAGCAAGTGGCAGTGCAAGTAGACTTGGTAGAGGTGGTGAGTTTTAAACTTATACACACATACGAATATGTGCCTCCTCTCTCTCTCTCTCTCTCTCTCTCTCTCTCTCTCTCTCTCTCTCTCTCTCTCTCTCTCTCTCCACACACACACACACACACACACGTGCCAGCCTCTCCGCCGATAACATCAAAAAACCTCTACCATAAAGATAGCGAGCAGGAGAGTGCAGGACACACACACACACACACACACACACACACACAGGGTCTCGCGGGCCTGAAATAAGCCTTAAGAGCGTCGCACTTACTGTCATGGGGCCTCTAACCCACCACCAGCCACGGTAGTTTAAAACTAATATATCTGGCGTGTTCCAGGGGCGTCCCCTCTGACGGAATGATATGACTAAAGAGAAAGAAGTGTCGGAAACAGAGGAGTAACGACATGTATTCACTCTGTATTTAACCTGAGACCCTATGCCAGCATGACTAGTATGTGACCCATGGGTAAAAGATGGCTTGGCCTTGAGCTCACGTTACGACCTAAGGGGTCGTACGTAGGGTCGTGCCCTAAGGGGGTTAAGTAGGTCAGGTGACCACTACCAGCACCATCGATCTCCGGTGTGGTGGCCTGGTGTGACCTTGGTGAGCGTGGGGTTGAGGGTTTAGCTCACTGTGTCTCCCTCCCTTCGCTAGTTCCTCCGCTGCTGACGCGGGGCACTGTCGCAAGGGTTGACACTTCCACGACTGGTTCTGTAGTTACTGACGCTACATGCCGTTGCTGGAGAGGGCACTTTCCCTGATGGGTTCTTTGGTTACTGTCGTTACTTGCTGTTACAAGAGAGGATACTTTCCAAATTAGTTCTTCAGTTACTGGCCTGGGTCGCTGTCGCAGGGGTGGGCACTTTCCTTGTTGTTCGAGCAGTATATCTGAAGGTCACTTCCTCCATTCTACTTTCTGATACTAAATTTAGTGAAATCAGTTGGGCCCGATTGTATACGTGTTAGAAGTCATACTTTTACCTCCTGACTATACCTTATCTAGAGTGAAGCGCCTGATATACTGTATATAGATATATTTGTATATGTGAATGAAGGAAGTTGCGAGTTAATGTGAACAAAAGGGAGGGTAATGGTATATATTAAGGTGGGGCGAGACAGGATGGTTTGAGTGTGAGTTTGAATGGGTTGGGGCCTAAAGGAAGTGGGAGAAGAATGGCAGCGGATGGAACCATTGTGGCCGAAGAGGGTCATCGGGTGGGTGAGGGGGAGCTGAGGTCCTGGGTGCTCTGAGAAATGTGCGGAAGGAGTGGTCAGTGTCTGTGAGGGTAAAAGGTAGGTATGTTTGTAGGTATAGTCGTCCCAACGGCACTATACTGATTAAGAGACGTAGGCTCTACCTGCTGTGGGCTCTGGCTTTGGTATACGGTGATAAATATGGCAGCTAGAAAGTGGTTGTGAACAAAAGCGGACATTCTTCATCTGTCCTCTCTCTCTCTCTCTCTCTCTCTCTCTCTCTCTCTCTCTCTCTCTCTCTCTCTCTCTCTCTCTATCTATCTATCTATCTATCTATCTATATATATATATATATATATATATATATATATATATATATATATATATATATATATATATATATATATATACATGTTTACCAAATGGCGTCCTAGCTTCGTCTCTTCGATGTATATCAACTAATTGCTATATTTCTCTCTTGTGTCTCCCCTGATGATGTGATTATTACACGAAAGTGCACTTGGGAACTTTTCGTGTTCATTTTCCCCGTGGACTCATAGGAATATATATATATATATATATATATATATATATATATATATATATATATATATATATATATATATATATGCCAAGAGCATATCACATTTATCCTTGTGATATTCCTGGACATTTTAATTTGACCTGAACGTATCATTACACCTAATCCCTAAGACCCATCCCCAATCTTCCTCATCTGTTACTGAGATTAGACATCGCCAGTTGTAATGACGGCTGAGATCCGGACCTAATCTCTTAATACTGATGATTCATAAAAAGATAATTACAGTGATAACCTGCAAGCTTGAAGGGTCAGTGCAGAGGTCAAAGGGTAAGTCTAGAGGTCACGCTATCGTTGATAGAGCTGACCCAACCCATGACAGAGCAAGTCTGTCGCAAAGGGCTTTTTTTTATGAATATTAATTCCTTTTTTTCTAATTATATTTACGTAGGTTGTGTGTAAACTCTCCAGATCGGGATGGGATCTTGGGAAAAGTAACTGGATTACATTACATCCTCTCATCATAAGTAACTAGTCCTAAAGAAGGTAAACTAACATGGGAAAAGTAAACTGAAGTCGGAAAGAAATATATGAACGTCTTAAGAAGGTAAACTGACGTCTTAAGGTAAACTGACGTCTTAAGAAGGTAAACTGACGTCTTAAGAGGGTAAACTGACGTCTTACGAAGGTAAACTAACTTCTTAAGAAGGCAAACTGACGTCTTAAAAAGGTAAAATAACTTCCTAAGGTAAACTGACGTCTTAGAAAGGTAAAATAACTTCTTAAGAAGGTAAACTGACGTCTTAAAAAGGTAAAATAACTTCCTAAGGTAAACTGACGTCTTACAAAGGTAAAATAACTTCTTAAGAAGGTAAACTGACGTCTTAAAAAGGTAAACTAACGTAACGTCTTCAGAGGGTAAAGTTAAGGTCAGACAAAGTAAACTAATATCCTAAGAAGGGAAGGGTCAGGTCAAGGGCCGTGCAGTCGTACTCAAGGGTTGTACTGTTGTCTTCAAAGGTCGTACCGTCGTCCTCATGGGTCGTACTGTCGTCCTCAAAGGGTCGCACTGTCATGCTCTCTCTCTCTCTCTCTCTCTCTCTCTCTCTCTCTCTCTCTCTCTCTCTCTCTCTCTCTCTCTCTCTCTCTCTCACACACACACACACACACACACACACACACACACACACACACATACTCAAGACTTCGAAGCAGAGTCTCAGGACTTCGAAACAGTCTCTCAAGACTTCGAAGCAGAATCTCAAGACTTCGAAGCTGAGTCTCAAGACTTCGAAACAGAACAGTCGCCAGGACCTGGCAGGTACTTCGGAGTTCGCTATTTGATAATCCCAGGACGATGTCGATTTTAGGCTCTACGGTATTTTCGCCATTAGAGTCTCTCTCTCTCTCTCTCTCTCTCTCTCTCTCTCTCTCTCTCTCTCTCTCTCTCTCTCTCTCTCTCTCTCTCTCTCTATCTATCTATCTATCTATGTCTCTCTCTCTCTCTCTCTCTCTCTCTCTCTCTCTCTCTCTCTCTCTCTCTCTCTCTAATTGATGCCGTTGTCTGAACGTTAATTACCGGTAAAATTAGATTACGTACCCTTAGCCTGCGAACGGTGACTGTATAATATCGGACTGAATTATTTAGACAAATGAACCCACACGAAGCACGACAGGGTAGACGACAGGTCTTTCTTTTGTCGTGGAGGGGGGTCGGTCGGGTCGTTTGTGTGCCGCATGGCCTGGTTCAGGGCCCACGCGAGACACGGCGACAGGTCGTGGGGCTGACTGGGGTTGTCGCGTGCCGCTGTGCAACTACTCAAGGGTCCGGACGACAGGTCGTGGACTGCCGTGCATCGCTCAAGGGCCACGGACGACGGACGACCAGACGGCTGGTCGTTGAGTGGGGCGTCGTGTGCCGCGGTGCATCGTCGTTTAGGGCCACGCCAAACTGTAATTAACGTTCCAATAGCGACCGTAATTTATTGTAATTCGTGTGTGTGTGTGTGTGTGTGTGTGTGTGTGTGTGTGTGTGTGTGTATGTGTTTGTTTCTGTGTGTGTGTGTGTGTGTGTTTCTGCACTTCTATACACTCAGGTATGTCGAACGATTGTAACTTCGTACCCACGTCCTGGATCGTGGGCTGGGATGTAAAATCAGTCATTTACAACCATCATCAGCATCATCATCGTTCCGTTCCTCAACCAGCCAATGGCCTCGTTTTGACCACAGCAAACCAGAGGCAGGCAAAGAAAACGTACAACCACAGCCAAAAAAAAATTTCACCGTATCATCGGCGGGGACTGCTTCTTCAACCTCTCTCTCTCTCTCTCTCTCTCTCTCTCTCTCTCTCTCTCTCTCTCTCTCTCTCTCTCTCTCTCTCTCTCTCACATCTCGATCACCTCGTAGTCTGGCGGTGGTGGTTATCGGCCATGGACACGACCTCCCTCCCCCAAGCCAACGTCATGGTCGATAATCCCTCACTTGACGACCGTCGTCCACGTCCTTCATGCCCGAGCCGCTGTGGGACGTGTGTGTGTGTGTGTGTGTGTGTGTGTGTGTGTGTCACTACAGCTCTCTCTCTCTCTCTCTCTCTCTCTCTCTCTCTCTCTCTCTCTCTCTCTCTCTCTCTCTCACTCTCTTGCCACATGCGTTCACATGGAATTTCCCCGCCCCTCCTGTTTTCTTGGTAGATAGATAGATAGATAGATAGAGAGAGAGAGAGAGAGAATGAGAGAGAGAGAGAGAGAGAGAGAGAGAGAGAGAGAGAGAATGAGAGAGAGAGAGAGAGAGAGAGAGAGAGAGAGAGAGAGAGAGAGAGAGAGAGAATGAGAGAGAGAGAGAGAGAATGAGAGAGAGAGAGAGAGAGAGAGAGAGAGAGAGAGAGAGAGAGAGAGAGAGAGACAGAGAGAAGGAAGGAAGGAAGGACAGGCCATTGCTCCGATGGAAGCTTTTTCTTCTTTCTTTTATATTCCGAAGGTCAGGGATCGCTGAAGGAGGCCATGTTGGCTGCCTGCGCCAACAGGAGGAGACACACACACACACACACACACACACACACACACACACCCGGGGGAAAGGGAGTGGACGATTTTCAGCCATTGTCAGTCAGTCAGGTTAAGATGACGCTGAGGTGACGATCGCCCGACCAGCCACTCAGGTGCTGAGAGAGGCGGAGGGAGGGAGGGAGAGAATTACGTACGGCCCTCGGGTGGGTCTCTCTCTCTCTCTCTCTCTCTCTCTCTCTCTCTCTCTCTCTCTCTCTCTCTCTCTCTCTCTCTATCTATCTATCTATCTATCTATCTCAGCGCGAACCGTCGCCATGAGTTGACTTGCCTTGGTAAGGCATGTGAGATGGAGTGTGAACTGAAAGCCAGCAGCTCGCGTGAGGCAGACACACAAGAGAAAAGGACGGCTACCTTGGGCCAAAGAGTGAGGCTCGACAGCCGCTGAAATGCTTTGACTCAGTGCGCAGCCGTCGCTCACCCTCGCGATACCCAGGCGTATAGTAAACGGTGTAGTTGAAACACCAATTCGAGGGTATGTGATTCGACTCGCCATACGAAGCTTCGAACAATGTGGTTCATCTGTTAGGAAAGATATGAGACGTTATCGCCAGGGTGACCCATTAACGATCTTTAAGTAAAGAATAGGTAGTTGAGGAGATTTCTTAACGACCTTGGATTATGATGAATTCGTGTATAAGGTAATAGATACTTTGAGTTACCACTCCATCGATTCGGAATCGGTTTCACAGGGATATTCGACACCTTATAAATGGTTCAGACGAAAGAAACTCAGTTTCATTCTATCGAAGCATGTATCATAGCGTTACTGTTGATATACTAAGAGGTATAATGCGTTAGGAGATATGATTCAAGAGTATAACAATCTTAGCCCTTTGAGCACGACGGTACGACCCTTTGACCACGACAGTACGACCCTTTAACCACGACGGTAGGACCCCTTAACCACGACGGTACAACCTTTAACCACGACGGTACGACCCCTTAACCACGACGGTACAACCTTTGACCACGACGGTACGACCCCTTGACCACGACGGTACGACCCCTTAACCACGACAGTACAACCCTTAACCACGACGGTACGACCCCTTAACCCCTTAACGACGGTACTACCCCTTAACCACGACAGTACAACCCTTAACCACGACGGTACAACCCCTTGACCATGACGGTACGACCTTTTCACCACGACGTTACGACCCTTTCACCACGACGTTACGACCTTTTCACCACGACTTTACGACCCTTTGATAACGGGCGGTGTTACGACCCTCTCAGCCCAACCATCGTATTCAAGGAGGTAAGAAGAAAACGGACGCACACCATTCAAACAAGACAAAGAAGTCGTGGAAACACAACACAAATAAGTCGTCTAAAAACAATCGGTGGAAAAAAGAAAAAAAAAAAAGGAAATTGCTCACAGGGAAGGCCCGCCAGCAGGCCAACTCATCCGCCCGGAAAATGAATCCTAATTTACCGTAAGGCTCCAACTTTGTGGGTGTACCGAACGCCGAACCGGTCCAGTGGAACGGTTCGGCGTTCGTAATATAGGGAATGGACCGAGGCGTCGGACCTGGGCAAGAAACACGGCGCTGCTGAAGACCAGAAGGAAACAGGGATGCTGAACAAGTGTGATATAGAGGAATGCTGGACCGGAACGGTTGGATCGGTACACTAGACAGGGACATTGGACCGGGACTGAGGACCGGGATAGAGGGATAGAACCCCTGCTGTAAGTCATTGGAACAGGATGTTAGACCGGGACAGTGTACCTGCAGGTCCACTGGACGCTTAGTAAATGGGACACTTGAGATGAAACGTACCGGTACGACGGACCGAGGAAACTGGACCAGTTGGGATATGGAACCAAGGAATATGATGACTCCAAAGAGATATGCCAGTGTGGAGGACCTGGGAAGCCAGATTATGGGAATGGACCCAAGGGATAATTGACCTAGGATATGATGGACCGGTACAACGGACCTAGCAGGGTTAAAAGAGACAAGAGTAGACATTAACGAGAGAGCTGACCTGGGGAACTGTTATGGTCCATGAGACCCAAGGACTCTGAGGACCAAATCCTCAGTGGTGTAAGAAGCAAGCAAAACGACGCATGTCTGGCGCATCCTGACCCGTAAGCCTGTGAGAAATCGAATGATCTTCCAGCTGATTTCAAGATCAGGTGATAGAGCCGTGAAATCTTCAGTGGTATGTATCTCCCCAGCTTGACAGATGCAACAGGATGAAAACACGGCGGGAACTAGACGCACACAACTGGCTCAGATGCTGCCAGAAGTCGTGAAAATTTAAAGGCGTCATCATCATCATCATCATCATCATCATCATCTTGGCTGAGGAATTCTTCGCAGGTTTTTTTTTTTTTTTGATGTTCTCCAAAAGTTTGGAGGAGGCCATCAGGTGTGACTGACTGCTGTGAGGGTTTCTGAATTCGTATTTCGTGTTATGGGGATGGAGGTGTAGATTCTCCTAGCTCTCAATTTCTCAACTCTCCTCGCATGGCAGTGCAATCGAGTGTCTCACACCCCCCTTTGAATATTCCCTTCATGCCACACGACCAACTCTACATCCTTCTACCTGGGGAGGGCGTTTGTGGTGGGTCATAAAGTCTTAGGTTCGAGATGGTAGGAGCCCTGGGTGCTGTTCTTGACGCTTAGCTGATAATACAATGATGGCCTTTGAACTAAATAAACCCAGAAGCAAAATGAAAACGAGAAACGAAAAGAAAATTGTGGGGAAATGACATAGAGAGAATTGTAATTGATGATACACTGACATTAGCTTTTTGCCACAAACTGAAGGCCGAATGTATTGAGATGAGATTATAATCAAAGCATTTTTGCTTCGTTTTGCTGGTGTTGTATAATTGTGGTTGCTAGGCATCCTGCGATTGCTGTGTGTACTTGGTTTTGTGTGGTTTGCAGTTTTGTCATATTTGCTTTTGATAAGGTGGATGACCAAGCAAGTGAGGAGGCGTAGTTTAGGGTGGAGCTCATGGATTGCTTAGAGAACATACTAAGTGATTTTCTTCCTTGTCCAAAACTGGCAACAATGTGTTCTGAGGGCATATAGCTATTTGATGGCCTTTGGTGTTGATGTTTGTGGTGTAGGAAGTGAATGTCATGTGTATTTCGAGTGGGATGTCCAATATGACTGGCGTTTTGTGGAGTGGAAGTGGTTGACTATTCATGGCGGTGAGAGGGATAGAACAGTTTGGATTCATGTTCCCAGGGGTTAAAGAATGTGATGGTAGATTTGTGTGGTGATGCAGACATTCTGTTCTGAGTGAGTCAGTGTTCTATTTGCGTCATGCAGTGTTGCACATTTGTTGCTGGATAGTGCCAGGGTCATGTGAGAGGCGATGGAGGGTGTCCTGGAGCTCCCAGGTCGTCACAGATATGACTTCGTCCGAGAAGATATACTCGGGGCCTGGCCTTACACCGTCCCCCAGGACATACTCGGGGCCTGGCCTTACCCCGTCCCCCAGGACATACTCAGGGCCTGGCCTTACCCCGTCCCCCAGGACATACTCAGGGCCTAGCCTTACCCCGTCCCCCAGGACATACTCAGGGCCTAGCCTTACCCCGTCCCCCAGGACATACTCGGGGCCTGGTCTTACACCGTCCCCCAGGACATACTCGGGGCCTAGCCTTACACCGTCCCCCAGGACATACTCGGGGCCTGGCCTTACCCCGTCCCCCAGGACATACTCGGGGCCTAGCCTTACCCCGTCCCCCAGGACATACTCGGGGCCTAGCCTTACCCCGTCCCCCAGGACATATTCGGGGCCTGGCCTTACCCCGTCCCCCAGGACATACTCAGGGCCGGCCTGGCCTGACACGGTATATCACCAAGATTTGTCCAGGTTCCTGCCCGTCCCATGACCCCGATAAACTGTGGATGTGTGAGGCGGGAGGTTTTATCAGGGGCTGGCGGCGTGACTCGCCTCACAAGAACCCGGCAGCCATCACTGAGGACCCAACTCCTGCAGGCCTCCCTACGCTCTCAACCCAACCTCTCCCTCCTCACATACACATCCTCACATACACCTCCTCACATACATCTCCTCACATACACCTCCTCACATACACCTCCTCACATACACCTCCTCACATACACCTCCTCACATACACCTCCTCGCATACACCTCCTCATATACACCTCCTCAAATACACCTCCTCAAATACACCTCCTCATATACACCTCCTCAAATACGTCTCCTTGCATACACCTCCTCACATACACCTCCTCACATACACCTCCTCGCATACACCTCCTCACATACACCTCCTCACATACACCTCACATACATCTCTTTGCATACGCCTCCTCACATACACCTCCTCACATACACCTCCTCGCATACACCTCCTCACATACACCTCCTCACGTACATCTCCTCACATACACCTCCTCACATACACCTCCTCACATACACCTCCTCACATACACCTCCTCACATACACCTCCTCCCGTACACCTCCTCACATACACCTCCTCACATACACCTCCTCACATACACCTCCTCCCGTACACCTCCTCAAATACACCTCCTCGCATACACCTCCTCATATACACCTCCTCATATACACCTCCTCACATACATCTCCTCACATACACCTCCTCATATACACCTCCTCAAATACACCTCCTCCCGTACACCTCCTCACATACACCTCCTCAAATACACCTCCTCGCATACACCTCCTCAAATACACCTCCTCGCATACACCTCCTCATATACACCTCCTTAAATACGCCTCCTCACATACACCTCCTCAAATACACCTCCTCACATACACCTCCTCACATACACCTCCTCATATACACCTCCTCAAATACACCTCCTCACATACACCTCCTCATATACACCTCCTCAAATACACCTCCTCGCATACACCTCCTCATATACACCTCCTTAAATACGCCTCCTCACATACACCTCCTCAAATACACCTCCTCTCATACACCTCCTCATATACACCTCCTTAAATACGCCTCCTCACATACACCTCCTCAAATACACCTCCTTACATACACCTCCTCATATACACCTCCTCAAATACACCTCCTCGCAAACACCTCCTCGCATACACCTCCTCACATACACCATGCCAGTCAGGTCTTATATTTTTCTCACTGTTCTTTCGTTCGTCGAATCTTTTCACTATATCTTTCATCAATTTTTTCTCTGCTTCCTTCATACCTTTCAGTGCTGTTGAGTATTTATCATCTTCATTACAGCACTTCTGTTAAACTATTTCCCCAACAGAACAGCTCCTTCGTTACCTCCCCTTTGTCCTTATCTCTCCCATCTTTCCTCCCCTTTCCGTTCCCTGTCCTCTATCACTTCCTCTCCCTTCCTTTCCTCCCCTTTCCGTTCCCTGTCCTCTATCACTTCCTCTCCCTTCCTTTCCTCCCCTTTCCGTTCCCTGTCCTCTATCACTTCCTCTCCCTTCCTTTCCTTCCCATCCTTCATCCTATGCGCAACAAAGCGTATACTGGTCCTAGCCCTGTGTTCGCAATACACCAGAACATAAAGCGTACTGCCCTACCCCGGGGTTCGCCATACGCCAGAACATGATGCGTATTACATTGAATGCAGTAAATAACCCCTTCATTACGGAAATGACCATCGTCAATGATCATTTCACTTCATGTCCTCAACATAAGGGCGACTTGTCCAAGTGCCCCAACACCCCCCTGACCTACTGTGTGTTGCAGTGGTTCAGTATTTCGTCGACTCACACCATGCAACACAACAGGACGGGGGTGAAGGGAACGGAAAGTGGGAGGACATCACAAAGACCTCCCCACACTATCACTGTTCGAATCACTGCCACTTGTATTGCGTCGACCTCGCCATTGCATCTTTAAACCCGCAAAATGGCACTGTATTTTTCCACTAGTAGCCGAAATGAAGAAGAAAAAAGAAAATAGATAATCTTTTATATACTTTTGTCCACTACTAAATGTTCGTGACGCTTCCCAAAGTGTGTGTACTTACACTTATGATTAAGTATCTCGTTCTAATGTAATCGCTACGTATTTCATTTCTTATCTGACTCTGACAATCTTCAGGAGATAAGAATTCGTCTCGCAGGAGGATAATAAGCTCTTAAGGATAATGATGTATTCTGCTCGTGGGGACTACGAGAGAGAGAGAGAGAGAGAGAGAGAGAGAGAGAGAGAGAGAGAGAGAGAGAGAGAGAGAGAGAGAGAGAGAGAAACGCACATTCAAGCGGCTGAAAGCGGAAAGAACACTTGATTGGCCGGTCCAGCAGTTTATGTGAGGTCAGGCCGCTTTGTGTGTGTGTGTGTGTGTGTGTGTGTGGTTACCACAATACTACCACGGGTGTTGGTCGATGGTGAGGTGGTATGCCTGTCGCACAGTGCGACAGGCTCTCGTCTGGTAGTGAGGGAGGGGGCGGCCCCGTCTTCGTCAAATCCCTAAACCTCTTCGCCAGCAAAGGGTTAAGTGTGTGTGTGTGTGTGTGTGTGTGTGTGTGTGTGTGGTTACCACAATACTACCACGGGTGTTGGTCGAGGGTGAGGTGGTATGCCTGTCGCACAGTGCGACAGGCTCTCGTATGGTAGTGAGGGAGGGGGCGGCCCCGTCTTCGTCAAATCCCTAAACCTCTTCGCCAGCAAAGGGTTAAGTGTGTGTGTGTGTGTGTGTGTGTGTGTGTGTGTGTGTGGTCGTGAGCGTTATGTGTTGGGCGTATTACACATATAAGACTAGGGCATTACGCATTATGTTCTGGCGTATTGCGAATGGGACTAAGGCAGTACGCATTGTATGTAGGGCGTATTGCGGACACATAGGTAGAACAATACTTCTTCAGGAAGGATTATAGCGTCACCGAACGAGCTCAGGGAACATATCTTGATCCTCAGGTTCACTCGGCTGTTACTTCCAGCGTCATGCACCAGGCGGAGTGGGATCGTGCCATGATGTAGCGGCGTCGTCGTGATATGCGCATCCAGAGCGTCCGTCCGTCTCCTGCTGCCCCACCAGCACGCCAGCCACCACACACTGCTTTGATCTTATTTTGGTGCCTCCCCTGAGAGTGTTCAGGGGGTGTTGTGGTGGGTAGACTGGCAGGGGGGTGGTGTACCCTGTTGCAGGGTGTGGTGTGGTGTGCCGGGCCTCACAACGTCCTAGACAGCAATTAGACGATCACTTTAATGATACAAATCATAATTACCAGAGACTAGTAAATGTCTGTGCCATAAGACTGTATAAGAATGACTCCATGATTTTACAGTTATTTCCACTTCTGTTCATCAGGGAAATAACAGGGACAAGTAGCAGCTGTAATTAGATTAGAGTGTGGTTTTCATTCACCCTCTCTTACGAAATCTCCATGTTATTATTACACCCCTTTCGTGATCCATTGGGTTCCTTCATAGCTATTCTGCTGCTAGATATACTAGAGGGAGTGATGGGTAGGGAGGAGTACCTCTGCTGCACTAACCTGTCGTCCTCTTCATAGATTAGAAAAAAGCTATGGATGCTTTTCTTCCCCTCTCGCAGATGACCACGTCAAAGACCATCAGCTGTGCTATCTGACTTACACACGTACTACCATATACTGTGTGTCCTCTTAGATAACCTCGTCATAGACCATGAGTTTTCCTGTAGTCTGGCTTTCCCAAGTAGTCCCATGTACACACACACACACACACACACACACACACACACACACACACACGCACACGCACGCACGCCACCCACACACGTCCGTCCACTGACCACTATGTCTCTCCACACACACGCATGCCACCCACACACGTCCGTCCACTGACCACTATGTCTCTCCACACACACACACACACACACGCCACCCACACACGTCCGTCCACTGACCACTATGTCTCTCCACACACACACACACACACACACACACACACACACACACACGTCCGTCCACTGAAAACTATGTCTCTCCACACACACACACACACGCACGCCACCCACACACGTCCGTCCACTGACCACTATGTTCAAAGATCCATCACTCGACTGTAACAACCCTTCCTCCAGCCCTCTCCTGCAGGCTGTCGTTTCACAGGGTTTTTTCTTTTCCTTCTCTATATGACGACCTCCAAGACATACCGCCTTCTGCGCCTACTACGTACACCCGCTGGGCTGCCCTTCCTCAGCCCATACATCATACGAGCGGACACCCGTATACACGGGGCAGCTTGTGTGTTTGCAGACGTGTACATAGCCTCGCCGCTGTGTGGACCCAGCTTAATCAAGGTAGAAGGTCCATTTGTTGCTTTCTTGGTGGTTCCGGATACAAGTCCATTTGCTGGGAGGCCAGTTTTTGGGGTGGGTTGGGTGCATAATATGGGGTGGGCTAGGTGGTTCTTGGTGGGTTAGGTAGTCAGTGGGTGGACCGGATGGCTAGTGAGTGGGCAGGATGGCTACTGGGTAGACCTGCCGGCTGGTCAGGTGATTCCAATGACGAGTGTATAGATGTGTACCAATGGGTCGTGTTCCTGTAACTTTGATATCCTGGTTTAATGTGAGGGACGTCTGTACGTAACGCGCCTCTGGCTTTGTGTCATCATTTCTTGACGGTGTTCCTTACTTGTTCTTTGTTATCTTGGGGGAAGACAAGTACGAGGAGGTAGTAACTCCAAGATCACACACTTCCTCATCTCAAAAGGATGTACCGCTCTACCTGATGGATCACCCTCAGAAATGAGTAAAGATGGTCCACTACTTCTTTATATATATATATATATATATATATATATATATATATATATATATATATATATATATATATATATATATGTGTGTGTGTGTGTGTGTGTGTGTGTGTGTGTGTGTGTGTGTGTGTGTGTAAAGGGGCAACACCAGCTTCACCCATTCATCCTTTCCTTATTTTCTTGAACCCCTTAACTTCCCAAGACTTTTTCCCTACCCCTTTACTTCTCCTCCTCCTCCTCTTCTTCTTCTTCCCGCACCGCCTCTTCATCTCTTCATCAATCAATGCTTTATGATTCAGACACTACGACTCACCCCCCTACACACACACACAATATCTATCACTAATCTCATTTGAATTTTCAAAGTTATAACCTCACGATCAGATTAAAATTTGTCGTGATATCAAAGATACAAAAACGAACGATAGTTTTTTTGGGGGTTTTTTTTTTTGAGGGGGGACTTGTTGTAGAGCTTTTTCAATTAAAACTTTCCCATGAATGTATAATGTAAACGTTTGGACAATAGATGGCACCACGTCGCCCTAGAACACAATACAAATTAAATGCATGAAATCTGTTCCGGTATCATGAAATTCCCGTTTTCCAACGTTTCCATAAAGTCAGGCTCACATAAAACAAATACTGCCCTATGGCTACCCTCCCTCAAAAAACAAACAAACAAACAAACAATAAATGACTCAAAAAAAAAGAGGAAAAAAGACATAGAGAGAACGGTATTAATACCTAGTGGAGGTTAGCTTGGCTTGGCCTGGCCTGGCCTGGCCTCGCCGTTTACCGAAGCAGCGCTCTCCCCCGCCCTGACCCACCCAACCAACCTCCCCTCCCGCCGTTCATCACGGCCACCGTTCCAGAACTGATGCTGTAGAAAACGGAGAGGCTGCGCCACCAGATAGTGTGAGGTTAATTGGCCAGTCGACTGTGTCTCGTCCACTAGCGTTTTTCCTTTTTGTTGTTGTTGTTGTTGTTACGACTACGGAGGTACAGACGTGGTGGTGGTGGTGGAGACCTCTGGGGCGCAGGCTGGATTCGGTAGAAGGTTCATATCTACATTGGCGTCGATACAGTTTCGAAGCAGAATTCGAGATAAACGAAACTTAAAGGCAACTGATACGGTTTGATTCTTGGGCTCCCCTAACGCTAGCAGAGCGGAAGGGGGAATATTTGCTTTGAATTTCTATGTCTGCAGTTTGCATGCAGGGAGTTATTCTTCCTCGTTGTCTGAAGGATAATTCTCTCTGCATATCCCTCATCAATTACTTATATTTGTATTTCCTTTCCAGTTATTCCTTGTCCGCATTAGAGGTTCACTGCTCGAGTGTTCGAACTCTGGTTTTCGAACCCAAGGCGACTCGCGGGCTCTTTCCAGGTGTCTCATTCATACGTGGTCGGTTCTGAGGCATCTCCACAGACCTGGTGGTGTAGATCGACTCTCTACCACCCGGAACGCGTCTGGGCTTCGATACTGACAAACCATTCGAGTCCAGGTGTTATCTTACCTATTCAAATAACAGGTTCTAAACGGGAGAGAGACAGAGGGGCCTGGCTAGAATGTAACTTCCAGTACGCTTTCAGTAGGAGGCGACGTCTGTTTCTACGATGGGCAATATTGTCATTTGGAGGAGAGGATCTCCTCTTAAAGACTGAAGGTACAAGACCTTGTAACGTAACACCTTGTTAACAAAACACCTTGTGTCGTAATACTGCATGTGGAGGTTCAGAACACGACACACTGTCAGAGAAGACGACTGGAACACTAGAATATACGCGGACCACAGACTGGAATACACGTTGACCAGTGACCAGACCATCAGTAGTACCCAAGGGCTCAACACGGCCTCACCGCCCGAGCGGGGATAGACGGCAGGCAAGGGAGACTTCCTCACCATACATTCTCACAGGCCTCCTCCTCCTCCTCCTCCTCCTGTTCCTCCTCCATCCTCCTCCTGCACCTCCTCCAGTGACCTAGGGCCCCCCCCCACGAGGTCCTCCCGGATAATTGTGAACTTCGTGGAGCTTTTAAATTGATAATATGAGGAGTTTGGCCCAAGTTTATCACAAGTTTTGCCTGGGGAGGGGGACACTACTTGGGGAGGAGGGTGGATGGACGGGGCGAGTGTATGAGCCGGGGTGTTATGGGGCGACGACCCTCCTTGATTGTTGTTTCATTGGCGGACACGTTAATGTGCTGATTGGCTCCTGCAGAAGGAAGGTTAATGGAGGAGATGACGTGTGTCAGGATTGATTAGCATATACAAAGACTACTATTCTTTTTCCCCCCACCTGAACTTCTTGAGGGCGACGACGGCGCGACCCTTTGACCTGACCCTCAAAACGCGGTTGAAAGGCCAGGCATCACTCCCAGTGCTCATATCTATGGCCCGTAACACCGTTCCTCCGTCCAGGGGTCGCACCGTGGTATAATACCTTCCACATAGCCCCACCATCGTCCACACAGCCCCAGGAGGGCGCTCTGTGGCACATCACCATCCAAATAGGGCATGCCCCCCGTGGTACAGTGTTGTCCACACAGCCTCCGGGGGCGGGCGCCCCATGGTACAGTATCGTCAACAGTGTGGGTGGGAAAATCAGCGTAGCCAACAATGCCCCTACAGCTGGTCGCCTCCTCCGCCCCACACCACCGCTAATAGCAGTATGTGGTCGACGGCTCCTGGCGTCCATACTCAGCTCATCACAGTCTACGGCTTGATAAAAACATCTCCTTCTTGAACTGAAGAACAATACATTGATCTACTAATAACATATACTGGTCAATATAGTTGTCCTGTATTATATAATAACTCGCTGGTTGATGGATGCCATCCACTCTCTAATCACATTAGATCTGTATGTTTCGTGACTTGAGTGCTCCACATCCCGTCAGGACCTGGGAATATATGTCGTATATGTTCTGCATCATCTTGCCTGGGAGGAGTCTTTGAATGATGCAGTCATATTTCAACAGAGTTTTTCTTTGTGATAATGATACTGATTATCACAGTGTGTGGGATGTAGAGGAGCGAGTTAGATAGGAGTTTCCCACGTAATGTTGTTGTTGCTGCTGCAGGTGGCGTTCAAGGCTGCTGCTGCTCTACTGACAATCTCAGTCTACCCTGTACCTCGTCTTCCTCCTTCATGCTGCTCCTCTACTGACAGACTCAGTTTACCCTGTACCTCGTCTTCCTCCTTCAGGCTGCTCCTCTACTGACAGACTCAGTTTACCCTGTACCTCGTCTTCCTCCTTCAGGCTGCTCCTCCACTGACAGACTCAGTTGTACCCTGTACCTCGTCCTCCTCCTCCTCCTTCAGGCTGCTCCTCTACTAACAGACTCAGTCTACCCTGTACCTTGACCTTCTTCAGGCTGCTCCTCGACTGGCAGACATTGTACCACGTCCTCCTCCAGTCCTCAGCAGATCCGCTCACGGTATCCCAAACAGAGTATGAGCTAAAGTCGAGTTAGATATACTCTTAGACTCAACTCTGAAGAGCTTTTGAAACTCTGTGGTAGAAAAATAGAGTTACATGAAGAACCTAAGTAGAGTACCTCAGAGTAAGACGGACTCTCTCTCTCTCTCTCTCTCTCTCTCTCTCTCTCTGGTTAAACAAGAAATTTCTAAATTGTGACTTACCTTCTCATGAGAACCTCTCGGAGGAAACTACAAGGCTCAACAAGAAAGATGGTGAGAGAGAGAGAGAGAGAGAGAGAGAGAGAGAGAGAGAGAGAGAGAGAGAGAGAGAGAGAGAAGGAGAGAGAAGGGGGGGGGGGGGCTTGGACGTGTGAACACACCACGGTGAGTAGTCGAGAAAGAGAGACACACAGACACACAGACGTGGGAGCGACACTTTCAAACGAATCATGATGAAACTAGCCATTAGCCAATTAAGGTCAGCTATTTCCTAACGGGATTAAGTAAGGTTTCTGTTGACACAGACCTGAAGTTGCGAGACCAAAGAGTCTTTATAAAAGTGTCGCCCCAAAAAAAGACTTACAACTGCTCGAAGAAGACTTGTAGATCAACTGCCCGAAAAAGACTTTGTAGATCATAGGACAAAAATTCTTTCGGTGCGTCAAAATACACTTGATGGGAAAGCCAGAAATAAGTGACGTTGTCTCCTCCCGCTACTGGATGGACTATGGCTATACTCAGTGGCGGGCAGCCGCTCAGTAACGTACGGAAGAAACTACATATGACACGCTCACAATCACACTCAGCCACACACACTCACTCACACACTCAGCCACACACACTCTCACACACACTCAGCCACACACACTCTCACACACACTCAGCCACACACACACTCACACTCACTCAGCCTCACATACTCGCGAACATTCACACTCAGCCACACACACTTAGCGCACACACACACTCACACTCACTCAGTCACACACTCACGCACTCACACTCAGCCACACACACTCTCACACACACTCAGCCACACACACTCACACACACACTCTCACGCACACTTAGCGCACACACAGATTCACACTCAGCCACACACACTCACTCACACTCAGCCACACACACGCACTCTCACACAAACACACACACACACACACACACACACACACACACACACACACACACACAGCCACACTCTCCTCCCTTGCTCTATATATCTCAAACTCTTGTGGTAGAGTCGATAATAGAAACAGAAAAGGACGTTTGAGTTTACTTTCCCCTTCACCGTATTTTTGAGGCCATGAGAGAAATGTCCTCTTTGATCTTTAAGATCTTCAATTTGCCGAAGCCTATTTTTCTTACAACCTCATAAGACGCCACCGCTATTCATTTTCTTATAATGACATGAACAGAAACCTATTTCCTACTTAAAGAAATGATTGTAAACTAGTAACATTGTAATGCTTATCGTGGTTTCCCTTCGCGTATAAACTCATAAGACACTTTCACTATTTATTCTCTTAGAATGACATGAACAGAAACCTATTTCCTACTTAAAAGAAATGAGGGTAAACTAAGAGTATTGCAATGCTTATCGTGGTGTATTGGATCGCCTTGCTCCTCGCCCTTCCTAACCCGAGAACCATTGGTGAGCATCCAGATTCTGTGGTACCTCTTCAAGATCTTAAGTGACCCTGAAGAAGACTCCACAGCTCCTTCGTAGGATACTTCAGGACCCGTGAACCTATATATATATATATATATATATATATATATATATATATATATATATATATATATATATATAGGGGATAGGGGAGAAAGAATACTTCCCACGTATTCCCTGCGTGTCGTAGAAGGCGACTAAAAGGGGAGGGAGCGGGGGGCTGGAAATCCTCCCCTCTCGTTTTTTTTTTTGATTTTCCAAAAGAAGGAACAGAGAACGAGGCCAGGTGAGGATATTCCCTCAGAGGCCCAGTCCTCTGTTCTTAACGCTACCTTGCTAACGCGGGAAATGGCGAATAGTATGAAAGAAAAAGATATATATTCCTATGCGTCCACGGGGAAAATGAAACACGAAAAGTTCCCAAGTGCACTTCCAACGATGGTTCCAACAATGTTGTATGGTTGCGAGGCGTGGGCTATGGATAGAGTTGTGCGCAGGAGGATGGATGTGCTGGAAATGAGATGTTTGAGGACAATGTGTGGTGTGAGGTGGTTTGATCGAGTGAGTAACGTAAGGGTAAGAGAGATGTGTGGAAATAAAAAGAGCGTGGTTGAGAGAGCAGAAGAGGGTGTTTTGAAGTGGTTTGGGCACATGGAGAGGATGAGTGAGGAAAGATTGACCAAGAGGATATATGTGTCGGAGGTGGAGGGAACAAGGAGAAGAGGGAGACCAAATTGGAGGTGGAAAGATGGAGTGAAAAAGATTTTGTGTGATCGGGGCCTGAACATGCAGGAGGGTGAAAGGAGGGCAAGGAATAGAGTGAATTGGAGCGATGTGGTATACCGGGGTTGACGTGCTGTTAGTGGATTGAAGCAAGGCATGTGAAGCGTCTGGGGTAAACCATGGAAAGCTGTGTAGGTATGTATATTTGCGTGTGTGGACGTATGTATATACATGTGTATGGGGGTGGGTTGGGCCATTTCTTTCGTCTGTTTCCTTGCGCTACCTCGCAAACGCGGGAGACAGCGACAAAGTATAATAAAAAAAAAAATAATATATATATATATATATATATATATATATATATATATATATATATATATATATATATATATATATATATATATATATAACATGTCCTAATTTACTATCGGAAAATAGAGTATGTGCGAAGGCGGAACTTGGTGTACCAAATGCTTTTCATATTACGACTGAATCGCACGCATGAAATCACGTCTGTCATTTCTTAATTAAGCTCCACACCCACTGCTACCGCCTCCAAGTCCCCAGTGTCGTCCCCACGAGCATAAAGTGACGCATTAAAGTTAATAATGGTCATAAAATGATGGTAATAAGTCTTCCTCTCTCTCTCTCTCTCTCTCTCTCTCTCTCTCTCTCTCTGGTCAGTCAAAGGCGAAATGGTTCTCTTTTTCCACAATTGGCCTTCATGGCGTCTAATATCACAACGACAACTTCCCTCGAAGATTAGAGCCATGTTTTCGCGCCAAAAATATGAAAGTTCTGAGAAGTGTGGAACTTGATGCGTGAGTCATTGTGGAACTTTGACCATCGACAGCCGACGCGACAGTGCGTGATGTAAACTGCCTAGTGACGTACAAGCAACTGCCGGGGATGCAGCGTCTCCAGACCTCGAAAACAGTTTAAGTCAGACGTCGGACTGGCTGGCTTTAAACCCGTCGCCTCCGACACGACCTTAACCAGTTTACGATGACGTCTGAAGTGTACTCAAACTGCCATAATATATTTTAAAAAGCGCTTTTAATTCCGTTTATTTACGGTATTTAAAGTACGACATGATAATTATGTCGAGTCATTTGTGTGAGTATTTAACTCCTAATGCGACAGGAATGTCTGTCATGTCGACATGACCAGAGGAGCATGTCCAACCACACAAGGACATGTACATTTCACGTCATATCCTTGTGTACTACAGTAAGGGGAGGGGAAGGGTAGTGGTGAATGGACCCCTTCCCCCTCTGTAAAATGTACCATTGTTCATAATCAAGTGACAGGTGATCAGATGACTGAACGAGCTATTGAACTGAACAAGGATGAGGCTAGACATGGAACAGAGATCAGACGAGTGAACATGAAGGAGAGGGAACAGACGATAGATTGAACTAATCAAAAACAGACACTATGCTAGAGGTATATTGCTTAACTTGTAGGAACTAATAGGTGTCAGCAATAGACTGAGTGAGGAGTAAAGTAGTTTAGCAGTTAACTGAACGGGCAGTAGACAGAACAAGCTGTGGACTGAACATTAGTGATCAATGAATCGCCTGAGCAAGAAGGAAAATGATACCAGAACAAAGCATGAAGAGTTTACGAGCCGGGAAAATGCAAAGAACATAGAGAGTGTCAGTAGAACATGAGACTGAACAATCGAGAGAACGTAAGAGTGACATAATAAAACAATAACGTGAACAAATAACCGAGTGAATACAGAACATAGAGTACAAGGAGGTGAGTAGAACAATGTAAACCAGTCATGAGCGACAGACGCAGTTCAGTAATGTTGACTACCACTGAGGAAGAGGAGGAGGAGGAGGAGGAGTTATGATGGACTGACTCAGTCAGGAGAGGAGGAGGGGCAGGAGGAGGAGGTATGATGAACTGACGCGGTCAGGAGAGGAGCAGAGTCTCCAGCAGGGCAGCAGCAACAGTCTGCAGGATCACCAAGCTGGACACACGTACGAACCACACCTGTACACATCTCACACACTTGAGTACATGTTATAATACATTGCTATATATATATATATATATATATATATATATATATATATATATATATATATATATATATATATATATATATATATATATATATATATATATATATACATATATATATATATATATATATATATATATATATATATATATATATATATATATATATATATATATATATATATATATATATGTGTGTGTGTGTGTGTGTGTGTGTGTGTGTGTGTGTGTGTATGATTATTACACGAAAGTGCACTTGGGAACTTATCGTGTTTCATTTTCCCTGTGGACTCATATATATATATATATATATATATATATATATATATATATATATATATATATATATATATATATATATATATATATATATATATATATAAAGTCCAAGTGCATTACATTATTGATTAATCACCCATGAATCCCAGTCATTTTTAATGAAAAATAAGTGACAAAGATTCCAATTAATCTCCAGCCAACTTTTCCTATCGGTAAAAATGTCATCACGTTTTAAAAATGGTGCACTCGTTTTGAAATCTTGCTAATCTGAAATGAATTTCAAA
The DNA here is from genome assembly GCF_036320965.1 of Panulirus ornatus. Taxonomy (NCBI): domain Eukaryota; kingdom Metazoa; phylum Arthropoda; class Malacostraca; order Decapoda; family Palinuridae; genus Panulirus; species Panulirus ornatus. The sequence goes on from NC_092242.1 coordinate 6,775,134, forward strand.
AAAAAGAAATAGGGAAAGATTACGTCAAACGATCATTGAGTTATAGACCATTATATTGATCAGTCTAACTTTTTTTTCCTAAGTCAGCTGAATGGAGGCGAGCACCTGAGCGCCCTATCAAGGCCATCTCATATACGTCTCTTCGATGTATATCAACTGACTTGTATTTCTCTCTTGTGTCTCCTCTGATGATGTGATTATCACACGAAAGTGCACTTGGGAACTTATCGTGTTTCATTTACCCCGTGGACTCATGGGATAATATATATATATATATATATATATATATATATATATATATATATATATATATATATATATATATATATATATATATATATATATATATATATAGACATACATACATACTAGCATAAGCCACTTGCACATTTTATCAGCCAACCCGCAGGGAAGAATGCTGGGTTGACTGTGTACCGACTACCGCGCCCATGGTTAAACCCTATGCGCTCGACCCTGGGCGGCCCGTGAATACGTCGTGGTCAGCAACGCCAACCGCTACACCACGAAGGGTCCCCGCGTTGCAGTAGATCAGAATATTGTCCTTCAGTCCAAGGAGGAGATGTTTATCAAGTCGGAGACTGCGATGAGCTGAGTGTGGACGCCAGGAGCCCCTCAACCACATACTGCCATTAGCGGCGGTGTGGGGCGGAGGAGGCGACCAGCTGTAGGGGCATTGTTGGTCCCGCTTTCTCTCCCACCCACTGTTGACGGTACTACACCGAGGGGCGCCTGCTCCCAGGGGGTGTGTGTGAATGGTACTGTGCCATTGGGCGCGCTCCCTGTGGCTGTATGAACTTGTTTTGTACCACGGGATGCTCTCTGGGTAGTGTGAACGGTGGTGGGGCTCAGTAGACGATGATGGGGTTCTGTGGACGATGATGGGGCTCTGTGGATGATGGCGGAGCTGTGTGGACGATGATGGGGCTCTGTGGATGGTGGCGGAGCTGTGTGGACGATGATGGGGCTCTGTGGATGGTGGCGGAGCTGTGTGGACGATGATGGGTCTCTGTGGATGGTGGCAGAGCTGTGTGGACGATGATGGGGCTCTGTGGGTGGTGGCGGAGCTGTGTGGACGATGATGGGGCTCTGTGAATGGTGGCGGAGCTGTGTGGACGATGATGGGTCTCTGTGGATGGTGGCGGAGCTGTGTGAACGATGATGGGGCTCTGTGGATGGTGGCGGAGCTGTGTGGACGATGATGGGGCTCTGTGGGTGGTGGCGAAGCTGTGTGGACGATGACAAGAGCTGTGTGGTTGGTGTGGGAGCTCGTATGATCAGCTGACCACGACCCACAGCGGTGAAGAGCCGAAGAGGTGTTCCGTTTGAGGAAGACATGAAGGGAAGGATGTGAACTCCGTAGACCACAGGGTAATGCATGACCAACGGTGCCCTGTGTCGTGCTCTCGCTAAGGCGAAAGCGCGGAACAAACGACTGATGAGAGTGATGGTGGCGAGAGCGAAGTGCCTCAGGCATCGACGAGCTTAGTGAGGAGTGAGGGGAAGCTGCCAGGGTTTCACACTTAGGAATTTATAACTTCCTGTGAGGTGAGGTATGATAGGCAGGCGCTAGGGGAGTGGGGCGGCCAATGGCTGGAGGAGGGACGAGGTGAACGGGGTTGAGAATAGACAAAGAAACGGCTAAAGAGAAGTTATATAAGCCATTTATCTTGAAGGTGATGAGTCCAGGATACTTTTCTAAGTTCAGAATATTATGTTTAAGTAGATGAATCGATGTAGAACGTCAGGACATAGTGAATAACTTGAATTCGTCTCGTAGACATGACAAAATCAGTGAAAGAAAAGTGTAGAAACCTTCATGAGGCGTGTGTATGCAAAGGGGAGGTTGAGGGCAGTTGACCAAGATGACACCAGCAACGCTCGCCAAGTGGAGGAGCAATAGTCGTTGTAGCAGGTGGTGTAGGAGGACCTGCATCTGGTAGACCCTCACCTTCCTCCGCCTCCAGCTGCAGTGGCGCGCCGCTCTCCTGTGACACTGAAATTTGGCTGTGATGAACGAAGAAAAAATATTTGAAGAATGGAGTTCGTCGAGGAGAGGCGGGTGTTTAATGTGCCTCCATAAAGGTGTCTTCTATAAGAGATGCTGCTCGGTAGAAGATGGAATAAGAGGGGTGTGTGTGTGCAGGTCGACTGTAGGTCAAAGTTATAAGGCTTATCCTGTACCTTCGCTAGGAATTACACACTCCTTTCTCATACAGTTACTAGTATCCACAAAAAAAAAAGAGCGTCGGAAATGCATGACTTGTATATAACATCTACAGATGTCCTGGCACACACCTAAGTCGTCTCGGGTTTTAAGATATTCTGACTTTCTAAAAAGGATCTTGAGTGAAACACATTTACAGATGTCAGGTTCCTGTGAGGGGCGGGAGGAAAGAGACGAGAGGCTGTCATAGTACTTGGTGTCTAGCATGAGATGAGATGTCTCGCTGTATATGGTGTCTGGTGAGAGATAAGAGCTCCCTCTGTATCTAGTGTCTGGTGAGAGATAAGTTCCGTCACTATATATGGTGTCTGGTGAGAGATAACGTCTCTCGCTGTATATGGTGTCTGGTGAGAGATAAGGTCCCTCACTGTATATGGTGTCTGATGAGAGATAAGGTCCCTCACTGTATATGGTGTCTGATGAGATATAAGGTCCCTCACTGTATATGGTGTCTGATGAGAGATAAGGTCCCTCACTGTATATGGTGTCTCATGAGAGATAAGGTCCCTCACTGTATATGGTGTCTGATGAGAGATAAGGTCTCTCACTGTATATGGTGTCTGATGAGAGATAAGGTCCCTCACTGTATATGGTGTCTGATGAGAGATAAGGTCCTTCACTGTATATGGTGTCTGATGAGAGATAAGGTCCCTCACTGTATATGGTGTCTGATGAGAGGTAAGGTCCCTCACTGTATATGGTGTCTCATGAGAGATAAGATCCCTCACTGTATATGGTGTCTGATGAGAGGTAAGGTCCCTCACTGTATATGGTGTCTGGTAAGAGATACAGAGTGTCTGGAAGAAGACAGACAGTCTCACAATCTACATGATGTGTGGCGTAGGAGAAGGAGGAGAGGAGGTCAAAGCACATGTTGCCTGGCAAAAGACTAAAACAGGACGTTGCCGTGCATGGCGCTGGACCAGAGAGAAAGGGGTATATCAGCGTACGTGGCGCCTGGATCGATACATAAATCAATTGGTCCGGCTCGCCTTGTGGACGTCACCTCCCATGTGGCTTATATAGACAGGCGGGGATGAGTAAAAATGGACCATTTTCTTCCCCTGTTGGTTGCACGTACTTCATGACGTACAGACGTACTCACACTGGTACATATTTCCTCCATGATATACGCAGAGGTAAGAGCAGCCATGTATACATACAGCCATATGAATACGGGTGGAACCTCTCGCTGATGAGGCGGGTCTATAAACAAACACCACCGCCTCTCTGTCCAGGCGTTAGTGTCAGGACGGCTCTGGGATCTCCTCACATCGTGTCCTGTGAGCATCCCTCTGGTGGACGATGAGGGTATAGTCTCTTGCACAAGTTTTCAGGAATTCACGGATTTTTCACGAACGTTAACTAAGATCTTTTATGAAGAGCAAAACTTTTTGGGTTCGGTTATCATTTTCTAATCAGTATATTTGATGGTTCAATTATCAGTTCCGTAGCTGTTATCTGAGGCTGCAGAGCGGGTGTATTAGTCACTCGACCAACACCTCAAGTGATAAGTTGGGGAGGAATCGCCATGTTGAGGTCGAACCCACATAATACTCTAGTGTTTCGTTTGACATCATTAACCATCACACTGTGACAGAGTCGACGGTCGACTACATTACATGGTCGGCATCGTGATCCCAGTGCCATCACACTGACACATTGCCTCTCTCTCTTTCCCAGACGTAAAGAAGAGATGGGATGGGAGGAGGGGGAAGAAAAATCCCTTTGTGAATTATTAAGGGTGAATGTGTGTGAGGGAAAAGTGAACAAGTTGAGAGAAGGACGAGCTTTGGCCATTAGGGGTAACGGGATGAAGCCCAGTGTCTTTGTTTTTACAGTCGCACCCATTGTGCCGTCGACGGGCAAGATGGCGGCAGGGGTCTGGAGGTGGGTGAGAGGCGGGGTGTGGCCGTGGGATGGGGGAGTGGAGTGGTGTGGACAGCAAACGGGTGAGGGAGGGTGGGTGGCAGTGGTGAGGAAGGGGTGCGTGATTGAGGGGAAGTAATGAGGTGAGGCCAAGGCACGGCCAGCGATGTAGGGTCCAGCAGGAGGAGAGGAGGTGCAGGAGAAAGCCCTTGATAAGATAATGGGGAATCCCTTGAAAGCAAATGAGATAAGAGGAGGTAAATGGACGGGCCGGGAAGTGAGTCCAGGGGATACCCGACAAATGGGTGTGTGACGGGGAGGACCTGCGGACGGGTGTGTGACAGGGAGGACCTACGGACGGGTGTGTGACAGAGAGGGCTTACGGACTGGTTTGTGGCAGGAAGGACCTACGCACTGGTGAGTGACAGGGAAGACCTGTGGACGGGCGTGTGATAGGCAACACCTGTGGACGGGCGTGTGACAGGGAAGACCTATGGACGGGCGTGTGACAGGAAAGATCTACAGGCTAGATTGTGACGGGGATGACCTTAGTATGTGACAGGGAGGAACTGTGGACGGGTGTTTGACAGGATAGACCAACAGGCGGGCGTGTAGCAAGCGTGTGAGGGCGGCACCACAAGGCCGGGTTGTGCCACTATACCTCCCTACTCTGGCGGGGTCTAGTGTGGCGGAGTCTGGCAGTGACGGCAGCTCACTGATAAACAAATCACTGGTAAAGATGAACGCATCACCTCCCTAGCATATGACAAGCTCAGCACTATAGTGTACACACACAGACACCAAAACCATTTCTCTCTCTCTTTGGCCATAAATACTCATCTAGAAATGAGGGAGGAAATTATTATATAAATCTTGATATAAAAAGAACACAGAGCTCAACTGTTTCTCCCTCTCTTACTACACGTAAGTTGACAGTATACCTTCGTACCCGACTGCCTTGACCCATTATGGGGAAAGACACACCCTCATACACCCAGGCAGTCAGACTGAACAGACACACATACACACACACACACACACACACACACACACACACACACACACACACACACACGAGCAGAAATCATGCTGACAGCTGACTATAATGTAATTCTATATACACACATTCGCACCACCGTGAAGGGCACAATTTTACTCTTTCGAGAGAAACACAAAACACCAGAGACGCAAAGCAGAAAGAGACAAATTGGTGTTTTAACTGAGAGACAAAGTGTAAATTGGTTTGCGACAGAAATACAGGGAAGTCTACAATGTATGAGTCTCCCCCCCTCCTCTTGTCGCTGCCCGGATAAAAGACTCCCTGATCAAATGACAGGTAGAAACAATTTTGCCTGACACACCCAGGGACTGCCATGCACTGGTGTTTGGGTGTGTGTACTGGTGTGTGTGTGTGTGTGTGTGTGTGTGTGTGTGTGTGAGCTGGTACGCTGGGTGATATATATGTACTGGGGCGTGGAACCGTTTTGCCTGTAGAGGTGCACGGAGTGGTAAGGTTGTTTGTGGATGACCAGTGTGTGTGTGTGGGGAGGCTACGACCCACGCATGATTGGACTGATGTGTGTGTGTTGCTGGAAATGGTTTCAGGTGGCTTGGTGGGCGCTGGACACTTTACTTGGACTGGTGTGTGTCTGTGTCTATGCGTGTATGTGTGTGTCTGTGTCTGTGTCTGTGTGTGTGTGTGTGTGTGTGTGTATAAAGATAATGTGGACATGTTCAGTAGCCTTGATCAGCCTTGAGCACGACGGTACGACCCTTGAGCACGACGGTACGACCCTTGACCACGACGGCACGACCCTTGAGCACGACGGCACGACCCTTGAGCACGACGTTACGACCCTTGACCACGACGGCACGACCCTTGAGCACGACGGTACGACCCTTGAGCACGACGGCACGACCCTTGAGTACGGCGGCACAACCCTTGAGCACGACTTTACGACCCTTGACCACGACGGCACGACCCTTGAGCACGACGGCACGACCCTTGAGCACGACTTTACGACCCTTGACCACGACGGCACGACCCTTGAGCACGACGGTACGACCCTTGGGCACGACGGTACGACCCTTGACCACGACGGCACGACCCTTGACCACGACGGTACGACCCTTGACCACGACGGTACGACCCTTGACCACGACGTTACGACCCTTGACCACGACGGTACGACCCTTGACCACGACGGCACGACCCTTGAGCACGACGGTACGACCCTTGAGCACGACGGTACGACCCTTGACCACGACGGTACGACCCTTGACCACGACGGTACGACCCTTGGGCTTGATGGCTTGGTCTTTGATGACCATCATTCGCACCAGAGGAGTCGGTTGCACCAGTGGAGGGGAACAGACTGTGGATGGATGGATTTAACATGTGTTCTCCAGACCGAAGTGGATATCAGCATGTTTCACGGCTCAAGGTGGATATATCAACATGTGTTTAACCATTCAGAGTATGAAGAGTAACATTCTTAACAGCACCTGGCGGATATTAACATATATTCAACAGCCCTTGGTGGATAATAACACAAATTTAACAGCCCACAATGGATGATGACATGAATTCAGCAACCCTCGATGGATATCAACCCAAATTTAACAGCCATAGATGGATTATAACTCGTATTCAACAGCCCATGTTGGATATTAACCTATTTAACAACGCGTGGTGGACATTAACACATACTTAACATCACATGTTAGTTATTAACACATGCTTAACAGCCCGAGGGGGATATTAACCCGCACTTAACATCCAGTGAGGGTTATCAACACATGATGAACCTGGCAAAGAAGAAGTGGTTGACGGAGGCCAACTTTGGGTCAAAGGTGGAGCCCCAGAGGGAGGGATGGAGGGAGGGAGGCCTCCTCCAACATTCGCCTCTCCAACCAAGTTATAATTAAGTTTGGAGGAGGCTGGAGGGAGGAGGCCTCCAACATTCGCCTCTCCAACCAAGTTATAATGAAGTTTGGAGGCAATGCAGTGACGACCCATAAATCTTCGTCACTTTTCCCTCTGTTTTGCACAATTTCAGTTTCGCGTTCGCTCTCTCTCTTTTTTTTTGTTTCAACCCATTTGAAAATATGTTTATATCTCTCTTATTTATCTGATGTTCATATCAATATTACCAAAATTCATAACAGTTTTACAACCTGTGGTTTTTTTCTTTTATTTGGAGGATTTCAGTCACAAGATTATATCAGATGTGATGAAATATTACGAGAAATTCCCCCAAATATGTTGATATAAAGTGATGATCAATTTGTATGTTAATCATTCTAATATATGTGTATTCTGACTCCGTATGAAGGGTCGGAATAGAGGGAGAGGGGGGGAAATATATATATAATGATTAAGGACGAGTTTAACTAATTTTCAGTTCATTATCACCACTAATGACCCATTAGGAGACGAGCTTTTGAGTTAAAGTGAGGGATCTGTTGTCACAATTATGTTGGCCAGTCTCATGGCTTGTTACGTTCGGTCGTTATCATGATAGGGTCTGGGGTTATCATAATAAGGTCTGGGGTTATCAAAATGGGGTCTGGGGTTATCATGACAGGTTGCGGGTGTTATCATATCAGGTTTTGAGGTCATCATATGACTACCGTAACAGGTTCTGTGGTTATCATATCAATGGTTATCATGATAGTTTCTGAGGTTATATATGTATACATATGTATCACATCACGCTTGGGTGTTATCATACCATCTCCTCTGTGTTATCTTACCATGTTTTGGAGGAGAGATATTAGTTACCATGACCCACAGGTGATGGGGGGGATGGGTGTGGTTATATACGTGGAAAGTGATGGGAATTACGGTGATCTGGGCATCATAAGACGAAACAGATGGGAAACAGATGAAGGTGATAACTACCAGAAATAAAATCATTGGTATATTCTGGTGTTCTGTGTTTTGGTCATATATTCCCAACATCTGTGTCTGCTTTTCCAACATCGATGGTATATCTCGCACTTCACTCGTCTGTTGTATTTCACAACCTTCTTGTAATAACGTCGGTAAGTTAATAGTAAGTGTTATTGACCATATGTCAACACGGGCCAGCTCAGGCAATGGGTCACATGGATTCGACTCCTGGGCGCAGCAAGTCAACCCACACCCACCCCAGGTGTTCATCCTCCCCTCGGGGCTGGTCGATAAATGGGGTACCTGGCGTAGGCTGGGATGTGTGTGTGTATATATGTACATATAAGTGTAGGTATGGTACAAATACACATGGTTAAGAGACCTCTCAACACACAAAGAGCAGTCATGTAGTAATCACACACACACACAAACAACTCCCCACCATTCACTTCCTCACTCACGTGATATCAATCAAACAATAAACTTCCCCAGCGTTGAAAAAAAAAAAAAAGGACTTCAAAAAAAAAGAGAAAGAAATCCCGCCACGTAGATTAATGACAACCCTCCACCAATTTTTCATCAAAATGTTAATGAACCCTGACAGGCTGGGTAGCTGGCCTGGCCTGGTCTGGCCTGGCTCGAGCCTAGGTATATATAACACGAGCGAGTCTGTCTGACGCATCCTCGGGTAACCAGGCTAGCTAGAGAAGGAGGAGGAGGAGGAGAAGAAGGAGGAAGAGGAGGGAGAGTTGAGGGTAACCAGGCTAGCTAGAGAAGGAGGAGGAGGAGGAGAAGGAGGAGGAAGAAGAGGGAGAGTTGAGGGTAACCAGGCTAGCTAGAGAAGGAGGAGGAGGAGAAGGAGGAGGAAGAAGAGGGAGAGTTGAGGGTAACCAGGCTAGCTAGAGGAGGAGGAGGAGGAGGAGGAGAAGGAGGAGGAAGAGGAGCGAGAGTTGAGACTTTAGAATCCACGAGGCATCTAGCGCAAAGCCTTGCTTGGCAAGAAACACAGAGCATTGACCCAACAAGGTTTCCCTGGAGGAGGCCTTGTTTAAAGGACAAGATTAAGCTTCTCTTGGTAGGGAGGAACCTTTTCTTTACCCCCGTTAAGCTGAGCCTTCGCGAGGTATGGGATTTTCCAGTCTCACGCTCGGCAGAGCTGAGATCTTGTTTTCCCCCAAGGAAGCCTTAGCTTCAGTTGACGTAGCAGCGTGTGGAGTGGCTTAGGACATAAACCACGGAGGTAAGACAGAAGAGTGAAGGGGTGGCAGGGTTATTAAGATGAGAGGAGCAGACCAGCTGCAATAAAAGGGAGAGTGACAGCAGCCTCAATAAAGCAAGAGTGGTGAAAAACACATCTTTTGTACTGCAGCAACAAGAACTGGAGGCTTGGGGGAGAGGGTGAGGGTGGGATGTCGGAGGGATAACAGTGAGTGCTACAGGACTAAACAAAGCCAGTTGGCGTCATCTTACAGACCCAGATACCGTCAACTGCTCACAAGAATTTGCTTTTTTTCTTTTCTTTTTCTCTTTTTTTTTTGCCATTTCTGGGGACGCGGGAATTGTTCTGTTGAGTCGTGAGTATTTTTGCAGTTCATGGAAAAGAGAGATACAAGGGCACGTGTTAGGTTATATATATATATATATATATATATATATATATATATATATATATATATATATATATATATATATATATATATATATATATAGTATTTACAGAGCTGGTTTTATATGTATAGATAAGTCTTCTGGAAGTCGATAGTGGTTATTGTAAACTTGTTCAGCCTCTTGAGCACGACAGCACGACTGGATATGAATATAAGACCTTCTCCATCTGATCCTTAACGTTTAGGTCAGAGTTCAAACACTTGCAGAGGTTCTTACACCACCAGAAGCTCAGACTTATCCAGAATAGCTAATTCTTTCAGGAGTTCAGACACTTCCAGCTACCCGGACATTTCCAGAGGTCCACACATTTCCAGAAGCCCAAGAACTTTCAAGGAGCTCCTGTCACTTTCAAGAGGTCTGAACACTTCCAGAGACCCAGTGACTGTTAGAGGTCCAGACCTTTCCAGAGGCCCATACATTTTCAAAGGTTCAGACACTTCCAGAAGCCCCAAACATATCCAGAGACCCGTGTATTTCCAGTCACTTCCAGAGCCCTGGATATTTTCAGAGTTTCAGTCACCTCCAGAACCCTGGATGTTTCCAGAGGTTCAGGCACTTCCAGGGGCCCAACACTCCCAGACGACAAAACACACTCTGTGGCCAAGAGCTTTCCAGAGGTCCAGACACCTGCGGAGGTCCAAGCATTTCCAGTGGTTCAAATACCAGCAGAGCTGCAGGCACTTCCTGAAGTTCACATACCTGCAGAGCTTCGGACACTTCTGGAGTCTCAGGAAATGAAACATGAGGCACAACTCCGTGCACAAAGTCCCAGACAAATTAACTAAGTTGTAAGAGAGTTTTAAGGAGCGTCCTCGTAATTGAGTTCCTTTAATCTAATGTTGCGAAAAGGCTAATTTGCTAGCGAGAGAATCATTATTAAGTTGGACTGGAATCTCCCTCCGGCGCCAAACAGTTAGACTGGAATATCCTTTCATTGCTAGGCCATCGGACTATATTCTCCCTCCAGAGCTAGACAGTTGGGCTGGAACCTCCTTTCATTGCTAGACCATGGGACTGGAATCTCCCTCTGCTAGACAAGTTGGATTGGGATCTTCCTCCAGCAACAGAGAGAGGAACAAGTACTTCTCTCCAACGCTAGACTGTTAGACTGGAATCTCCCTCAAGCCCTAGACAGTTAATCAGAAATCTCCCTCCGATACTTGACGTCATGACGCAATCAAAACAAAAAAAAATGACAGTTTTGACAGTCCACAGCAGGTCAGACAACTTGGGAGACAGATACACACAAGAAGACTGACAGAAAGGTGGGTAAAATCAAGCAGTTTAAGGATAACGAGAGACAAGAAAGACGGAAGAACAATGACGAACAAAACGATGATGGCTGAGGAGGCTTTAGGGTTAATGACATTTCTTGTAAGGGTCGTGGGTTGGTCTGGGCGTGAAGGGAAGGGGTCATTCTGGATGGTGGGATAGGGGAAGACGACACTGTGGGTAGATCATTCCGGGATGGTATGGATAGGAGTTGTCCTACGACGATGTTGGTGGAGAGGATAGGGTGATGGTGCGGGACAGTTGGGAGGGAGTGAGGCTCATGAAATTTCAGGAAGGGGGTGAGTCCAGAACTGTGCCACTCTGGCAGGAGAGGTACGATCCAGGTTGGGTTTAGTAAGGGTGTATGTATGTATGAAGAGTGGGTAATGGCTGACATAGGAGGAGGTTGGATATGGAGTAGTGAAGGGATGAGGGGTGTGGGGTGGGAGGTAGAACACAACTCAGCCTTATCAAAAAAATATATATCAAAATGTGAACAAAAATATGAGAAAAAGTCTCAAGGAAATTAATGTAAGCTCTATTTCCAGGGTCATTGCAGTCACTTCCTTGCTGGAAATTGCAATTTAAGTTTCTAATGGTGTTTCTGGTTCAGGTCCTTCAGAAGACAGATCTACGTCCATGAAATCAGTGGTAATTGAAAGTCTCTCGTTCCCCCGGTCCGGGAAACTGATAGAAAGTGGGAAGATCCTAACAAATTTTCAAGGTATATAACCTCTACCTGGAATGGGAGAGCGATTGCGTAATTAGGTATTTTTACAGTGCGAGGAAGGAGTTCTGCACTTGTGGATCCCCATATCTGTGACTTAGTCTAACCCAAGTCACTGTAGGGCAGCCTGGGTGAGGACAGCCTTGGTCACCTTTCCAGGAGGATGGACTACCTTGGTCACCTTTCCAGGAGGATGGACAGCCTTGGTCACCTTTCCAGGAGAGTGGACTGCCTTGGTAACCTTTCCAGGAGGGTGGACTGCCTTGGTCACCTTTCCAGCAGAATGGACAGCCTTGGTTACCTTTCCAGGAGGATGGACTGCCTTGGTCATCTTTCCAGTAGTGAGGACAGCCTTGATCACCTTTCCAGCAGAGTGGACAGCCTTGGTCACCTTTCCAGCAGAGTGGAGCGCCTTGGTCACCTTTCCAGCAGCGTGGAAAGCCTTGGTCACCTTTCCAGTAGGGTGGACGTCCTTGGTCACCTTTCCAGACCTTACTTCATCATAATCCACAATCGTGTAAAATTTTGCTTGTACGTCTCCTGAGCTCTAAGGGAGGATGCTTATGGTTGCGTGCCTCGCATGTAGTCTCCCAGACGAGGTCATAACAGACTTTATAAACAGTGTTGGAGGCATAGTGCTTGAGAAGGACTGAAGAGAGATTAATTGAGAGGATGTAATGAAGAGGTCTTACCACAGTTCATAAGTACTACCCAGCTGAAGAAAGGTAAATACTTAAGGAACTGTCTTACAAGTACTTGTAAGTGTCTGATGATTCTCAGACATGAAAGTGAATATGTGAAACGGGTGACAGTCACACGGAATCTGTTCCCTCTCCACCTGGAACACTCACCGTCACTCAGGGACAATGAACCGTCCGTATATATATAACGATGAAGACCAGTAAATCTTACGGGTGTCCAGGAGGCCAAACTCGGCCAGGATTTATTAGTAAAGTTCGAGTCTTGGTCTTTGTTGCAGAATCTTCTCAAGATTCTCGTTTTCAGGGTCTTAAGGAGGTCTTAAAGCTGCTCTCCAAAACCCACGGCTGGAAATATACAGTGATGACGTGGGAGCTGCGCGACAGCTATGCCTCAGCTTAACTGCGGGATATGACATTAACGTTTCAGGATCTAAGGGGAATGTCTGTGGGAGCGACGCGAGAGATGGGCCACAACCACGAAGGTCGCGAACGAGACGGGAGACAGAAAATCAAAGGAATGGGAAAGACTGACGGTGATCTGTCAGTCAAGGGCAAGTGTAGCTGTCAGATACAAGTTTAGATTATGTGTTCAGAAGCTCATTTGATCCCAAGAACATTCTGTTCTTCATGTAGTAGAGCCAGTCTAACATACAGTCGTTCAGTTCGAAGAACATTCTGTTTTTTCACGTACGTAGAGCCAGTGTAACATGCCATCGTGTAATTCAAAGAACATTCTGTTCTTCACTTCGTAGAACCAGTCTAGAATACAGTCGCTTAATTCGAACAGCATTCAATTCTCGATGACTCACTAGCAAAGGCTCTCCTCAAGAGACATTACGGTGTAAAGAAACATCAGCATTTCAACCATCGCCATGAAAAGTTTGAGCGCCGGGGGACATTAATCTTTTAAATGGTCGGCCAAGGAATTCAGACATCGTCTCGCTTCATGCGTTTCACCTCTGGCGTGACTTCCGGCTAGAGCTGTTACACTCGCGGTCCGCTAATGGCCCAGGTGCGGCCGCTACTGGCTCAGCTATGGCCCACCAGTGGCCCAGGTGCGGCCCGCCACTGGCTCAGCTATGGCCCACCAGTGGCCCAGGTGCGGCCCGCTACTGGCTCAGCTATGGCCCACCAGTGGCCCAGATGCGCCCCGCCACTAGCTCAGGTGCGATCCACGAGTGCTACAGAGGCAGCCCGTAAGTGATTTAAGTGCGGCCCTTGAGTGGCCCAGGTGTGGCCTACGGGTGGCCCAGTGACTCAGGTGCGGCCCCCGAGACTATGGCTAACCCTTTGAGGATGCCAACCACTCTGGGGGAGAGGCAACCATCCTGGGGAAGACAACCACATCTGGGGGAAGCCGTTCTGTTGACGACCAAATCTCTGGCGCCAGATCAATGAGGTCTTCATCAGCCTCCTCCTCCTCCTCCTCCTCCTCCTCCTCCTCCTCGGGGGGACGAACGGCAGTGCTGCCACCCTCGGCTACCCAGCCAAGTTATTCATGAACGGTCGATACTTTCCATCTGAAAATAAACGACAATACTCCCTCTTGACCTGCCGTCCATTGTGACGGCGACGGCGTCAGCGAGGCAGACGGTACCCGAGGTAGAACCTTGGCTGAGGAGGACCCTACCTGTGGCAGCGCCTCGGCTGAGTTAGACCTTGGCAGAGACGGGTAAACTGGAGGGCGAGCGAGGCTCCGTCCGCCGCGGCTCCAGAGGGAGACAGGAACCTAACCTGTCAACGGGTAGGGCGACAGTGTTTTGTTTCGCCTCAGGTGGTGTGGGGTTAATTAGAGACAAATGCGAGACCTGATGACAGGCCGACAATATATTGAGAGGGGGAAGGAGGGAACGAGCGTCTTCAAGACACAGGGGGGCAAGACCCTATGATGATTGCCAGCCTCTTGGATCACCAGCATAACGCCCCACCACTGGCCCCGCCTTCTCGCTGCTCGGCCCTCACCAGCCCGCAGCAAATCACAGCACTGTGGGTCCCTATACCGCGAAAGATAACACTCATGTATGACCTCCAACATGTGTGTGTATAGTAGCACTGACAGTAGTAGTAATAGCAGTAGTGGTATGGTAGTAGTAGTAGTAGCAGTGGTAGTAGTAGTAGTAGTAGTAGTAGTAGTAGTAGTAGTAGTTGTAGTTGTTGTTGTTGTTGTTGTTGTTGTAGTTACCAGAAGAACCGAATGTGAAAGTGGAGGGTTATGTTCCAACACTCGTATTCATAGTGTTCACACTGTGTTGTGATGAATACCTGTAAGAACTGAGGCATCTTCTGCAACAGTAGATGCACGGGAGGTGAGATTTGTATCCCCGTATGTGGGGACTGGGATGTATATGTTCTGTACGAGATGAAGAAGACTGTGAGAGGCACTTCTGGAGGGAGAGGAGAGGAGGCAATATGGTTTGCAGTGACACAAGTCGGGGATTACGGTCGTTAAAAGTGACTTACCGCCCACCATGCCAGCTTAGCTACCTGCATCCCCCACGTCATATAACTTTATGTACAGAATTTTAGAGCGAAGACATGGCTGAGTGAGGCGAGACAGCTCTCATTACACGAGGGCTTAGAGAAGCTAGGAGCTCCTGTGACGAGCGCTGAGGACGAGGGAACCGAGGTCGATAAGGTGGTTGGCTGAGATCAGCGTTGTGAGGGATGTGTATGTCTCGTTGGCTGGGAGCTGAGAATGAGGGAGGTCTCAGGGTAGGGAGCTAAGAAGGAGGGAGGTCTCAGGGTAGGGAGCTGAGAAGGAGGGAGGTCTCAGGGTAGGGAGCTGAGAAGGAGGGAAGTCTCAGGGTAGGGAGCTGAGAAGGAGGGAGGTCTCAGGGTAGGGAGCTGAGAAGGAGGGAGGTCTCAGGGTAGGGAGCTGAGAAGGAGGGAGGTCTTAGGGTAAGGAGCTGAGAAGGAGGGAGGTCTCAGGGTAGGGAGCTGAGAAGGAGGGAGGTCTCAGGGTAGGGAGCTGAGAAGGAGGGAAGTCTCAGGGTAAGGAGCTGAGAAGGAGGGAGGTCTCAGGGTAAGGAGCTGAGAAGGAGGGAGGTCTCAGGGTAGGGAGACCCGGCTATCTACGCGCCTTCACCTGTGGGTCTGGGTTGCCACTGTTGCTTGGTAAGGAGTAAGGCAGTCGTGTGCCGTGACCTGCCACCTACCAGGGTTGTTTGGGACTAAGGTGTACGAGACGGGTGAGTGGATGACCAGGGAGACAGGTGGATGATAGAGATGGATGGATGGTTGGAGGGATGAAGGAGAGACCTCGGTAGATGACGTCGTAGGGAGACTATAGTCCCTTGTCAACGACAGGACGATACGACCCTTGACCGCAGCGGTACGACCCCTGGGTTCTAATCGGATAACTTTAAAGGGTTTGGTCGCCAGTCAGGCTATCAATACCCAAGGGTCGTACCGTCCCCGTGCTCGAAGGAGTCGTACCCTCGTGCTCAGAGGGTCGTACTGTAGTCGTCCTCAAGAGGTTTTCAAAGCACAAGAAGAAACAGAAGGAAAAAAATCTCTTTTTATCCCCAACATACATAGCTCAGCCCTCACTTTCACTACCACACCATGTCCTCACCCCAGCCCGTACACCTTAGCCGATATCTCTCTGCCGATATACGAGCTTCACCTGTAACCTACCTGTATCCTGTAACTTGTAACGTGGTAGACAACGTAGCCATACATTATACAACGAATAATCTATACTTTTTCTTACGATCGACCTTTCGTAGGTAACCTGTGGGGTCTACTGGATGGGAACCTATGTAAGCCAAGTCTACATAGGTAATACTTTTCTTGGATTGTGTTACAAGTGGCGTATAGCGCCGGTGGTGGACCCGCCAAGCGCTGGGTTATCTTGCCTCACTTATCACGACGACTGAAAAAAAATTATGAGGAAGTCACAGAAAAAAAGAGAGAGAAGTAGAGAGAGACTTGAGGCATATCGTTGAGCGAGACAGGGAGGGAAGGAGGGAAGGACTGCCATCAACAGGCGTGGGAGGAGGAGCACCAGGCGTGGCGCTCAGTGGATGGGTTGAGCGCAGGAGGCGTGTGGGGAGGGGGAGAGAGGGGCAGAGGGCGTGGCTGGTAGGCCCATTGATAGGCTAGGAAGGAGAGGCGTGGGGATGTTTGTAGAGATCCGGGTGTGGTGGCGACACGAGTGGAAGAGGGCGTGGTGGTGACGCGTGTGGAGGGAGGGCGTGGTGGTGGCGGGTGTTAAGGGAGGGCCAGGTGGCAGCAGATGTTGTCAGCTGGTACACAACACAGCCAACACCTGACATGGCTGACAGCTGCTGACGATAATCCTAAATACCATTACAATATCACAGGCACATTATTTTCACTGAATTTTTCTTTGTCGTTCGTACACTTGGACACGAAGGAGTGCAGTGCCGTCAGTGTGACAGTGGCCAGTGTCAGGCGAAGACCTGGCGAAGCTGACGCCACGCAAGTTGATCCTAAGCTGGGGTGTGGGTGTTCGTCTTCCTCCACTTCGAAGCTACACACGAGCTGAAGGACTTCGAGGTCCATACCTTTCGTGATATCATCGAAAGAATGAAATCAAACTCACGTACGATACACAGGATGATGTTGGTGAATGTGTTGAGTTGCGCTGGTGGGAGAGAGAGAGAGAGAGAGAGAGAGAGAGAGAGAGAGAGAGAGAGAGAGGTGTGTGTGTGTGTGTGTGTGTGTGTGTGTGTGTGTGTGTGTGTGTGTGTGTACTATAACTCAAATAAGCTTTTTTTTTCCAGCGGGTTTTTTTTTCTTTTTCATCAAATGCATCTGTGGGAGGAACCTCTGACTTTTTCAGTCTTTAATTAGCTGGCAATGTTGGAGACTTCCTGGGGGGCGCCAGGCTCTCTCTCTCTCTCTCTCTCTCTCTCTCTCTCTCTCTCTCTCTCTCTCTCTCTCTCTCTCTCTCTCTCTCTCTCTCTCTCTCTCTCTCTCTCTCTCTCTCTATCTATCTATCTATCTATCTATCTATCCACCTTTCTATCTATCTATCTATCTCTCTATCTATCTATCTATCTATCTATCGATCGATCTATCTATCTATCTATCCAATGCGGCTCGGTACCGACTTCAGTTTAAAGGATTGCTAAAAAGAAACACACACAAAAAAAACAGATTTCTTAACTAGTCTTTCCTTTCAACACCCACTTTTACTGATGAGTCTTTCTCCTCTTCCTGTTTTTCACCCATTAGGTCTTAAAGCTCCTCTCGCATCGAGTGGTTCCTCATAGCGGCCTCCGTACCTCATATCTCTCCTCCCTGTAACTCATCCCTACTCGAGTAGATTACCTCCTTCAAACTGGGGCCCTCTTAACACACTCTCAGCTTACCTAAAGACGTGTTAGACCCCCTTTCACTCCGGCTGATCCCACTGAATCAACCCACCTTCCTCCAGATGATCCTCCGTAGATCAGTATCCTATCAGCTGATCCTCCTCCTACTTCTCTTAGATCACTTCCCCCATGAGGTAATCCTCCTCCCCACAGTGGTTTTGGATCTCCTATCGCCACTATGGAGACCTCCGTATTCCTTCCCCGAACATCTCGTCCATCGCGACTTCTCCGATACGAGTTATCCTCTCTTGGCCTCAGTTACGTCTGGGTCTCTACGAGTAGGCCAGCTTCCATCGGAGCCAAGAACAAGTCACGGGCGGTTAATGAGGACGAACACGGGCGGTGTAATACGGAAGGTGATGACCAGAGTAGGCCAGTTGCTCCCCAAGACGCAAAGGGGGACCGGACTCGACGACCACTCACCTCCTCACTCACGGAGGAGGTGGGATGGCTCTTGGGGGAGCGAGGGGCTGTGACACCCAGTGTCTTAATTACGTTCGTGGATTTTTCCCTTCCCAGTGTGGACGAGTAAACATGTCGTCAACTCGTTCTTTTTCCCTCGTTCAGTACGAGACGTAAAGTAAACTTCCTGTGCGTGATGTGTTAAGTGTAAAGTATAAAATGATACAGCTGTTTATGATCTAAGTGCAAGGGTATCATATCACATCTCGACCAACCGTCAGACTTCACAAAGAAGTAACCCACCAGTACCTGGGAGGGACCTGTCCTTCCTCAGATTAAAATTTCTCGCGGTCGAGATTAGCTTCACCTCGGGCAGGAGTTTACCGAGACATATCCCTCACTCGTACTCATTTTGGTCGACTAATTAAGCCGTCGCCGACCAGCCAACACCACCCAACCTCCCTCAAGATTGGTTTCAGCTCGGGGTCCTGGGGTTAGGAGGGGGTTCATCCACCTTCTTCCAGCGTCTTGTGTGTGTTTTTAACCTCACGGTTCTGTCGTCTGGAGACTCAAGTCTTGCCTCTCACTCACGCGTCGTGAGCGCCACTAAATGGTCGGATCTTGTGTGTGCCATGCATCGACATGCACTGCCGTCGTCTCGTCGTCCATCATGTCTTTTTTTTATATATATTTTTAGAATGGCTCGTGAATGGTTACAATGAATGAGCGAAGTGCAGGAGAAGTTGGTTAGCTGCTCATAAGGGTCCTGACGCTTTCCCTTGAGCCTCCCCCTGCGAAGGTGAAGAGTATATATATATATATATATATATATATATATATATATATATATATATATATATATTCTTTTCTTTCGTCGAAAGCTCCAGTCACTGACACAAGTCTTCATCAAGGCCAGACCTTAAATGAAACGTATATAAAAAGACCCAATGAGATACAGGGAACTCACTCTCTCTCTCTCTCTCTCTCTCTCTCTCTCTCTCTCTCTCTCTCTCTCTCTCTCTCTCTCTCTCTCTCTCTCTCTCCCCTACAGCTTCTCCACCTCCTCTGACATCTTTTTAATGAGACAAAAGGAATGAGAAAAAAAAAATATCGGAGGAGAGAAGATGAGAAAAGTGTGAAGATAAGACGTAAAATTCTCACCCCTCTCGTCCCCTCATTTCCCACTCCTCCCCTACCCATAATCAACTTCAAATCTCGCGACTCACAATGAGGAAGGAAGGAACGCGAAATGAGAAGGGGTAAAAAAAAAAAAGAAGGGGAAGGAAAGGTGTTATGGTGGGTGTAGAGAGATTATCTAGGTCTAGCTCGGTACCTCAGTTGTAATGAAAAAGAAAGTAGAACCAGCAGTCCTGACACAGAGGGTGGTGTCAGGTGGCTCCGGCCATCACTTCACACTTCTAAGTCAGGAGGGAAGGTAGGAAGGTACTTCCCTGGGCTGCTGCTATCTACACGAACGTACGTATCTATACATAAAGACATGCATAAGCACATAAGATGCATACTGTTTACGTAGAGGCATGTGTGTGAACGCAGGAATATCTATTCATGCAAACTGAAGTAAGACATCCAAGGAATCAAGAAATGAGTGGATGCACTGAAATCAGAGGCAGTGTGAACAGTGACAGAGTAGATGGGAGAGTATTGAGAGAGGATGGAGGAGCCTGTGAGAGTAGGTAGAGGAATTAGCTAAGGAGAGCAGTGAGAGGACGAAATATTTCAGAGGATTGAGTCCGTCTAGAAAGAAAAGAGGATCTCTTGCCTCCCTGGTCCCTCCTGTGCCGTGTTGGCGACAGTGATCACTGTGTTCTGTCGTCTATACTTTTCTGCCATTCCTCTTGTGCCTTATTTTCCACAAAGAAATGTTCAGTATATATAATTTCTCATCAACCAAACGAATAGTAACATTGATGAAGTTAAAGCAACACAACCGTCATTCATTTAAAACCGGGAAACAGAATTTCGAGACTCATATTTTATCGCCAAATCGCGCCAGGGTCCCGGTCGCCACAGGTCAGGTGACTCTGGCGTTCTTTGGCCAGAGAGGATCTCATACTGGCGACCATGAGACCCACGGAGCTGGCAACAGTGCATGACCTCCTCCTCTCCCCCATCCCTTACGATGCTCGCTCGTGAGACGGCCACAGAGAGAAAGCAGAGAGAGAGAGAGAGAGAGAGAGAGAAAGCAGAGAGAGAGAGAGAGAAAGCAGAGAGAGAGAGAGAGAGAGAGAGAGAGAGAGAGAGAGAAAGAAAGAACGAAGTTATAAATCAGGAAGATCTAGACACGAAAATGGAAGGGTGAAAGTGATGGGGCGGTGTTGAATGCACAAGGTATGTTTTGTGGCCAACTGAAGAAGATAAGAGCTGGGCGTGGATGTTGTGTGTGTGTGTGTGTGTGTGTGTGTGTGTGTTGCTGGTGTTATTTGTTCTGTACTGGGAGGAAGTCTTCTTACACTCTCTCTCTCTCTCTCTCTCTCTCTCTCTCTCTCTCTCTCTCTCTCTCTCTCTCTCTCTCTCTCTCTCTCTCTCTCTCTCTCTCTCTCGCTCTCTCTCTCTCATCTCCCCACCCTTTATCCTCCGCCTCCTCTTCTCCCTCTGCCAACCTTCCTCCCCTCACCAACTCCTCCCCCTCCTTCTCTCCTCCTCCTCCACCAGATAGATGGCCGTGGCGGTGGAAGGGGTTAGAAGGAGGTGAGGTGAGGTGAGGTGAGGTGAGGGAGGGAAGGAGGGAGGAGTTAGTGGGTGTGGACGACATAAAAGCCTGGACGACCACGTTCAATGCGCCAGTCGGGGTTCGTTACGGACCATCAAAAGACGACGTCGCTGCCGCTGCTCTGGGCATTGTCTGGCCCGCCAGGAGCTCCTTCTGCCTTTGTATATATATATTTACATTTCATTGCAGCTCCTCTTTTTTCACCCCAGCCCAACACATTCACCGCGAGTGCCACAAGAGGCCTGGTGCTTAACCCGCTCTTTTGAGCTTTTCCTTACGCACTGCCGATGCGTCCATGACTTCCTGTTATCTGTGTATATAATTTGGAAGGTCTCTGGTGTCTGTCTTAGCTAAGTGTATGTTCCATGGTCGCCCGAAACCGCAGGTGGTGTTGGGCTGACGTGTCTACCAGCGTCCAGACGTATGTGGACGATATCGTAACTTTAAGAGCCTGTGGTGGGGCTGACGTGTCTACCAGCGTCCAGACGTATGTGGACGATATCGTAACTTTAAGAGCCTGTGATGGGGGTGACGTGTCTACCAGCGTCCAGACGTGGGTGGACGATATCGTAACTTTAAGAGCCTGTGGTGGGGGTGACGTGTTTACCAGCGTCCAGACGTATGTGGACGATATCGTAATTCTAATAAACAAGAGTTGCGTCAGTATCCTAAGTTTTCACTTAGTGATGAACTAAGTAACAGTAATTGAGGAATTAGGAACATTACCTCCTCACTCGTAACGTTACGAGTCTTGGTGTATGATGATGATGGCCCCTGGTCCTTGACTCGTCTCTTAAGGGTGAGATGAAAGGCCACGGGCCACTGTACCCCAGGGTAGTACCATCTTATGCAAGACACTTACGCTCGTGCTCAGAGTTGTACCGTCGTGCTCCGTGCGTGCTCCGCCGTGTTCCGTGCGTGCTCCGTCATGTGTCGTGTTCCGTGCGTGCCCCGTCGTGTTCCGTGCGTGCTTCTTTGTGTCCCGTTCGTGCTCCGTCGTGTACCGTGCGTGCTCCGTCGTGTTCCGTACGTGCTCCGTCGTGTTCCGTGCGTGCTCAAGGGGTTAGTGGCAGAATAAGTATATATATATATATATATATATATATATATATATATATATATATATATATATATATATATATATATATATATATCACTTTTTACATTGATATTCCTTCGTGATTTACATTAACATTCCTTCATGATTTACATTAATATACCTTCATTATTTACAGTAACTTTCCCTCATGATTTACATAAACCTTCCCTCATTATTTACATTAATCTTCCCTCATGATTTATGCTTCTCCAAAATCCTGGAGGACACTGGACAGAATACTGCAGGGTCGTGGCTGCAGAAGGGAGCTCTTCACACAAAGATGTCGGTAAAATAATGTTGTAAAAGCGTCCCTCACGGTTAACATATGACGTAAACAGTTTACGACATTCATCGTAGTGATGCTGTCAAATCCAGTCTCTTGAATTTGGGTCAGGGTATAAAAGGCTTTTACCACCCGAAATGCAAAACAGACATTATATTCTATGTATTTTTTTTATAGCCATTGGTGTTTGAAAAAATATCCCTTGGTAGTTTTTGATTTTTAAGTCTTTTTATTGAATATGGTTTTTAAAGTTTTTTTAATATTTTTTTCAACTATAGTTTTTCATTTTTTTTAAGGTTTTGATATCCAGTTAACACAGTTGAATAATTATATATGTCTTTGGGGAAATAAGAAATTTTATAGTCGTGTTTTGTATTCCTGTCTTAAAGCTGTTGGTCGAGGGAACACACACACACACACACACACACACACACACACACACACACACACACACACACGACGGCAAAACGAATGATTAATGTGTTTCTGAAAGGATCTAAGATCGACCACATACAACAGAGGCGAAATGTTTCGGTCAGTTCCACGTCTCTGCGATACTAACCAAATTTATTAATACTTTTATATCCGAGTCTTTTTGTCAAAATAGATTAATGAGATTCATTCATTTGCAATATGGTTGCCCTCAGGAGTGGAAAACGTGTTGTGAAGTAATCCAGAGCCTCAATTTACGACTTTGTACATTTACATAGCAGGAACCAGAGAAAAAGAAAATCTTTGACTGTAAATGTAGTGAATACGTATTGGCCCAGTGCTGGCTGTGCCACCCCCCATCACCCGTCACAATTCTCTCTACAGCTGAGCAAACGTTTGTAAACGTTTGTAAACGTTTGCATCATCTCGTCTTCCTTTCTGTTTGCCTATATGTCTGGTCAGTGCATCTCTGTCGAATGAGATGATGATATTGTTGAGTTATACGATCTTTATTAAGCATTTTGGTCATCGTAAGCAACTCAGGGCTGTGGTCGAATCGTTTATCCCTCGTGTTGCAAGAGGGGATCAGAACCTCTCAGTAGTGTCCACCGACTACCTATAGTGATTCCAACACTAGAGAACAGGATCACTCGACTGAAAGCTCCTGCGTGTCGTAGATGGCGAGTAAGAGGGTCTGAGGTCGGGTGGGTGGGGAAAGGGGCAGGCTGGAAGCCCTCCCGTCCTGTATTATTATTTCCCGAAAGAAGGAATAGATGAAGCAGCCATGCGAGGACATCCCCCACACTCTAAGGCTCAGTCATTATGTTCCTGGTGTTACCTCCTTCACACGGGAAGAAATAACACGTCAAGGAAAATCATTAAATTGTCAGAAAACTTCCATCAGATCAACTTTTGAGTCAGCCCTTTTTTTTTTCTTTTGGAGAAAATACTTTTAGTTCTCTTGTTCTTTCCCCGTAAGCTGTATTTCTAAGAGATGGAATTAGTTTTATTGCTCTTCTCTGTATTCGTTCTAGTTTTTTCCTGTATAGATGTACGCTAAATCTGGCTTGGCTATGGCCTTGCAGAGCGTAAGAGGATCTTAGGGAGAAAGTTGAGACGACAGTTCTTATCCTGGTCAAAAGGATGTGATGGAGCAGATCTGAAGAAGTAGGAGGCGTGTGGACGATGGCGGTGTCCGAGAGGACGTCGGAGGTAGACGGTAGAATTTATGTAGATGGTAGATTCTTCCCTAACTCACGGGAGGAAAGAAATTAAGACAGAATTATACAGTAGCTTCGGCACAATACGACTCTACATTAAGCGCCTACCACTCTACTACAGTGAGGCCAGCCAACTCTGACGCCCGCCACTCCACACACACACACACACACACTAAGCCAGTCTCTATAGCACCAAATGGAAAGAGGGCAGTGGGAAGACCTTAAGACCCTCTCCCAACATCATAAATTAGTCTTGAGGGAGAACTCGGGTGTATGTAGAGGGGGCAGGAGTTTCGGGGGTGGGAGGAGAAGGAGAGGAGGATAAAGCTGGGGATAGAAGCAAGACGTGGGCTGATTATGTTTACGCCCACCAAACTACCTCCATGTTCACCCTTCTATTTCTTCCGGAAACGTATTACTTATGCGGTAAATCTTAGACCGCGACCCGGAGGAGGCGGGTCTAGGAAAGCCAGTGTGCACGGTAAGGAGTTCAATGCTGCCCTTTAGAGGCTGGGATGTGAGGCAGGTTCTGATCTCCCGCCACCTGACCCAATGAACTCCTGGCTCTCCTGGAGTTACGGTGAATTAGATTTGTAGGATCGTGGTTGAGTGTAAGGGGAAAGTCCTCATTTCAGCCACTTATCTTCTCTTTAAAGTTTTCAATCACTGGAATAAGAAGGATGAACGCCACTTATATAAGGCGATTCCATCAGACGTATGACAGGTACTTACACACTGACTTGGTCTTAGTACAACAGATGAAATAATTACCTCAAATCAGGAAGCGGGTGTTTACACATACCTCTGGTATTGAGACTATAGGCTGAAGAAATGATACCTTGAGAAACGGAATTCCTTGAGACGAGAAGTGTGAGGGAATGAATGATGGCGTCCAGATGGACGACTAAGGTGACATAACTTTCACGAAAGGTTTCGAATTAGCTTAGGTTAAAGGGGGAGGATATAGGCCAGTGATGATAAAGAGACCAGGGTCGTACACAGAAAAGAAAGTCTACCTTTCAGAGTTGAATATGATCCATTCTGACGTAGGAAGACCTTCCCAGGTCCCAGTTGCTCTACGTATTATGGAAGGTTTCAGAATACAGACAGCTGGAGAGGCAGAGAGGGAACTGATGTAGAATTGAAATGGTTTATAGATTTTGTGTCTGCGTGGCATACATTGTGAGGTGTTTCTGTGGCGGGGTTGTCTTGCAGTGTACGACGACACTTGACCACGACGGCACGACCCTCCGGTACGACGATGCGACCCTCCAGGACGACAGTAGAACCCTACAGCATCACGTTACGACCCTTGATACGACGGTAGGATCGCCCAACTCGACGGTGCGATCCTTGAGCCTAACGGTACGACGTCCACAGAAATTAAACAAGACAACAATTGACCCAAACTACCACCACTGTATCAACGCCTACCACGTCAACCACAGAAAGAAGCCACAACATCAACCACACCAAATACCACAACTACCATCACAAAACCGCCACTACTGCTACTACATCTTCTGCAACCCACATTACAACCACAGCAGCCACAGCCATAACAACCATATGAACCACAACCACCATTCAACAACCAATATGACTACGACCGCCTCAACCATTACGCCCAAAGAGAGAGAGAGAGAGAGCCAGTGTCCCCATGCCAACATGGCGCAGCTTCCTGCCTGTGGTATTAACACAATTATCTCACTCATTTGTTACTCTCACAACCCTCTCTCACTGTCACGCCCTCCCTCCTCTCACTGTTTTGTTGCGGCTCTCTCTCTCTCTCTCTCTCTCTCTCTCTCTCTCTCTCTCTCTCTCTCTCTCTCTCTCTCTCTCTCTCTCTCTCTCTCTCTCTCTCTCTCTCTCTCTCTCTCTCTCTCTCTCTCTCTCTCTCTCTCTCTCTCTCTCTCTCTCTCTCTCCTAGCTGTCAATATCTCTTCCTTTATCTTTTCTTCTTTCATCCGTCCGTTTTCTTCCCCATTATATATATATATATATACACTCTCTAAATCCGCCATACCCCGCTATGCTCTCATGACTTATCTCTTGTCTCCTCCTTATCTAACTCCTTCCACACACGAGTCCTCATCATTCTTAACTCCCTTACCACCCCACTCTCATCACACCTGGTCCTCATGATTCCCTTCGTTACCCAGAAATGAACCTCTCTCCTCATTTCCAGAATTCCTCCTCCTTCTTCTTCTTCCTCCTCCTCCTCTGCTTCGCCAGTGACCCTTAAAAGAAAAAAAAAAGGTATTAATTAAATGATGAGGACCGTCTCATCACCGGACAAAAATAAACCGGGACTCCAAAAAAAAAAAAATCTATCGTAACTTCCCCCGTCCTTCAAAAGTGCTTTGTCTTTTTTCTTTTCTCATCGTCTGAGTGAAGGTAATACGAGAGACTCGTGAGTAGTAGTACTGCTTCCGAGGGAAAGCAGCTGTTCCTTCTCTGTGATGTGGAATGGGCCTTGTCTGTGCCTTCATCATCGCTGAAGTAAAAAGAAAATGAAAGAAAAGAGGTTCTCTCTCTGTTCAAGGGACAGAACAACAGTAGTCTACTGCTATGAAGATTCTCAACTAAAGATAATATGTAGAAGACAAACCAGTAAATATCTCGCTGGAGTTTCGTTCACTCGTTAGTTTACAAAATTTCAGTGGGACTTTCAGTGGTTTGTTTGCGTTGTCCTTTTTATTATCTCTCTGAAGCTTCATGGTACTGTTCCTGAACCATTGGCAGGTTGCTGGTAATTGCTTCAGTCAGCCATACAATGAAGAATTTTCATGCGTAGGCGAAATTGACTTTGTAAGAGCGACGAAGGGCATGTCCTTTTCTGCACTTGCCGTTGTGTGTTGTATAGGGAGGAAGACCAGGCGGGTGAAAATAGGTTTAGGAAGAACGAAAGTTGTGTTGATATTCTTCAGTTCCAGCACTAGGAGTTCAGGTGGGTGTTTTTCGGTAGGGTTTACGAAGAATGTGGAGAGGCGATGGTTGGAGGATCTGCTGACGGTGTTGACTTTCTCCTTCCAGCTTCGTTTTTATCGTCTATAATGAAGCCGAGAGGCATCATGAGCTAACAACCTGGAGAGGACTGGGATTTAGTGAAACAGTAGAGGTTGCTCAGGGTGTGGCACCTCCAGCTCTGGAGGATGTTGAAGGGTCTTTTGGAAGGCGACCCAACCGTGGGATTTAGTGAGTACGCCGACACCGGTGGTTGAATCACCGACATTCTTCCATATCGAGCTGGTGCGTTTATCAGGAAATTGACACTGAGAACGAGGAGGCTCAGAGATCCCCTTCTCGTACCTGTCAGACGCTTCCAGTGAGAGGACTGGAATGTTGGAGATGGCCTCTTGGAGTGTGTATATCACCAGACTGCCGCGCGTCTGCGGAAATTGCAAATGCCTTTGTAAACCCAATTAATGACAAAATTTGCATAGACGAAGATGGAGAACGGGGGGGGGGATGATAATGAATCGTAGCGCACTCAGTAATTGTGGGTTTGTTGCCTTCGTTACCTGGGAAGACAGAGTCAAGACATCCAGTCAGTGGGGGCAATTTGATCTCCATCAGTGATGAAGAAGGAGAGGAGTGGGTAAACAGTTCTCAAACAACGGAATATGGGTCTCAAATGACTGGCCTTGAGACGTTACAAGAGGCAGCGTTCGTGAGAAACATGCTCTCCCTTCCTCACCTTAGCTTCCAGAATGCGTTGGACCATAAGTAACAATGTGGCTCACGGTCGTCCCGTGTTGCTGCATCCCCCCTTCCCCATTCCCGTCGCCTCCCATCCCGGGCCGTTGAGCCTGCAGGCCACGTCTCGTTTTGAATGGACCAATCAGCGACACCCACGGCCGGTGAAAGCCCGCGCTTGAGGGCCGCCCGCGCCACACACATCTAATGTGGGCTTTCATCCTCTTGTAAAAGGAAGTACCAGCCACCCCGACAACCTCTATGATGTTTATGAGTCGAGTTAATCTCTCCTTTATGTCACAAAATGACGCCCAAGTTACGAAAATCAGAGGCAGAATAGGATGTACTTAGTCCATAGCAACAGCGTAGATAACTCGGATGTACAGAAATGATATAGGATTCTGTTCCTTCGTCGCTAATGGATTATTCAAAAATATGTATAGCATTCTAGTCCCTCCAGTCTTTTAAAGCTGACGCTCGAAAATATCTCTACATGAAATTTTATAAGATGTAAATTTTTGTATATATCCTGTTTTACATTGCTCTGTCCTCTCCCCCCCCCCCCCCCCCAGCGAGTGCGGCAGCGCATGTGTTTGTACTGTTTATACGCGTTTGTGATGGAAATGCAAAAAGAAAATGCATGATTACAGCAGACACGCATGAGAGAAAACGACAATCATGACGTGTTTTATCTTCAGTTCCTAGTTATGTAAGTGAAGGCGTAAAGCTTCGAGACACATCATGACACATCGCAAGGCTATTAGACCCAAAGTCGTCTTTCTTCTCTTTTTTTTTTTTTTCTTTACACACCAAAGGAATAATAACTGTCGCCAAACAAGTTGTGACTCATCGTAATGAACTAACACTAGCAGCAACAGCAACCTAACTTCCAAAAGGCATTAGTCTTTCCTTAACGTACAAAGACGTAGAGTTAAAGTAGAGAAAATTGCTCCATTCGCCCAGGAGAAATGATGAATGTGTTTCGTGTGAGAATCTAACCTTCACCTGCGTGCCATGCATGGCAACAGAGTTGTAACTCTGGTGAGGAAATGACGAAATTTCTTTTAGGTGGAAGATGGACGCGTAATGAGTGGTGATCCAGGCTACCCCACGCCCGTCGCTTCGTATTTCATCATCAATTTATAGATGAAATTCATTTCATTATCTCTAAAGAGGATTCTCGTGTTGAGGATAGGCTGCAGGACTTTTCATATCGGTGGGTAATGAGCTTCGAAGAAGTGGGTCCTTCGAGGAGTCTTACAACCAACACTGATGTTCAAGACATAGGTTAACCTTCCCAGCAGAGGAGTGCGTCCTTCACGGAATTAGTCTCTTACAACCAACGCCGAAGCTCAAGACATAACCTAACTTTTCCTGCAGTTATGGATGTGAACTAAATCAATTATTCCTGCTGCTTATCGCTTCACACAGTCTTCGACCCCGGAAGCATCCATTGACACTTGTATAACGTAAAGAATATACTTTGCTACCCTTCATATCTTTTTTGTTTACCGAGTCCCTCTTCTCCTCCGTTTTTCTTAGCGTCGTTCGTGGCAATCCGTCCATATATCCTTCCATTACTTCCCACCACTGGCCAGGTGACACGAACCGGGGCAAGTCAATTTAGCGGGCGGCCTTGCACCTGACAGGTACAGACGAGGGGTGATAAAAGTGGCGTGCGCGCTTATTTCTCGTGGGTAATGAGGTCTGTGTGGCGTGCAGCTGGAGGCCCCAACAGAGAGGGACGCCCCCACCTCCATCACTGGCACTCCGAGAGGCGTCGCACCTGTGGACCTCACGCCATAACCCGCCACCAAACACCTGATTTACTCCCCATACAAAGAGGGAATTCCGGGGGGTCATTTGCCCCGCTGATAATTGGCTCTGATGGCGGCCATAGGGACGAGGTAATAATAAAAGAAAAAAGAGAGAGAGAGAGACTCAAGACCGCGAGTAACCTTACCTCTTTTCGCCTTTTTTTTTTTTTTTGTCTTTATTGTAGAAGGATTGCTCGAGGAGCTAATGATTGTGCCGACGATACTGACTGGCTCACGACTCGACGTGGCGACAGTAATGGAAAACTCATGTAAGTTGTCGCTCAGATACGATCGTCTGTCTGCTAATGACTGGTGTCAAGGGCTCTTCCCTGGATTAGAGGAGAATATCTGAAGACAAGAGACCAAAAACCCTAGCAACCGACGCCTACGCGACTCCGATCCACACCTGACCTGGCCCTTCTTCTTTCCTTCTGCTGCGTCTTGACCCCGAGCTAAGGTGGTGTGAGGGCGAGAGGGTGGGGTGTTGGGGGGTCAAGTTGAGATAGTGGCTCAGGTCACGCGGGGTCATTACTGAAGTTCGGATTAAGGTGTTCCTGCATACCCAGACAGTCTGGGGAGTGCGTTCGTGCGTGAGGGCCACAATCCGCCTCTCTCTCTGCCCTGCACGAACACCCAGATAAGGACCGCTGCTCACACAGACCTTCGAGTAAACTGCTTTGCCTTGATATCTTCTTTACGATAGCCTCGCCTCTCTCAGGTACCTGTTATCTTTCATCGCCCTTTCTCCGTTTACATTTTCTTCAGCTTGTATCCTTTTCACATATTTACTTTGTCTATACTTTTATCTCTCTCTCTCTCTCTCTCTCTCTCTCTCTCTCTCTCTCTCTCTCTCTCTCTCTCTCTCTCTCTCCTTCCTTCTAACTCTAGGTTATCCTTAATCTCACCTCTCAGTCCTCTCAACTTCCTCTCTGTTCTTCATATCCTTCCATCATTCTTAAACACTTATCTCGTTCTCTCCTTAAATCCTTTTTCCCTTTATATATATTTCCCTTTATATTCAACCTCCATTTATAAACCTAGACCCCTTGCTTAGTCTAAGCCAGCTCTAACTTTAGTCGCTCTATAGTTCGATCTCTCTCTCCCTCCCTCGTAAAAGCCATAATGTCGTGTATGTATGTTATCTTCTCTCTGCTGTTTACCAAGCAACAGTTCTCTCGTTTGGGTGAAATAAAGATGATATGTCGTCCACTCGACGTAACCACTTCAATACCGTGGTTCGAACCCCAACATGAATATTTCACATGAAACCATTTTCCCGGAGACTACGTGAGAACAGAGTAATCATGCATGACTGTATGATACAGCGGTGGAATACAACAACCATAGACAATAATACAATGCAATACACTACAGAAGTATAGACTAGTTCTTATACATATACACAGCAGTGATACAAATCAGAATACAGTAATACAGAATATACACCAATGCGGAGCTCCAATGCAGTATACATAACACGCCAGACAAACATTACAAAATTTTTTTACTAAAACAGAAATTACAAGAAATTACAATTTTTGTTTACCAAACAGAAATACGTATGTAATACAAAACAGACATACACAGCAGCAACACAAGACTGTGACACACAACCATACACAACTATACAGAAGAGTAATGGAAAATATCACATACAGAGCATTTTGGTATATAAAAACCACACACACACACACACACACACACACACACACACACACACATACATCACCCACACTTGACAATAATACAGCCATCGACACGAAACCTACAGTAAGCTGTGAAAATACATCACCTATGCAGAAAGAGAATACTCATGGCAAAAATGATGGCGTAACACGAGAATCAATACGTGTTAATGCGTGAAGCATTACACACACACACACACACACACACACACACACACACACACACACACACACACACAACGGGAGCACTGATACAGCAACAGGAACTAGTGAATAGGTAGTAAAGGTGATCTCTCTCTCTCTCTCTCTTATCTATCTATCTATCTATTCATCTCTGTCTATCTGTATATCTATCTATCTATATATCTTTCTGTCTATCTATCTATCTATCTAACTATCTATCTATCTATCTATTCATCTATCTATATATTTATCTATCTATCTCTACGAGTAAGTCAGAGTTCTTTATCTCACATGGTGGTGATGGCGGGGGGGCCGGTTGCCCCTCTCTCTCTGGTGTGTGTTGAGAGGAGGTGGTGATGATATCGGGGCTTGTTTGCATCGGTGTGCGGGGCGGGGCAACGGCGGGGCGGCGGGGTGGATGAGGAGGAAGTGGATGGATGCATACCCCCAACCACGTGTGTATATAATGCTTCCACAGTAGATCAGGTTCAAATCGTCAGCCACTTCCCTCTGATCCCAGACACTGGCCTGGATCACTCCTATCCTCTCACCTCTTCACACACACCCCTGGGCTGCTGAAGGACGACACATTTGCACTCTGGTTTGGTCCTCAATTGAGAATATTCAGGCTACAGGTTCGTATCCTCCCATGACCGTGACTTTGAGGTAGCGCCAGGAAACAGACGAAGGATGGCACACACACACACACACACAAACACACACAAACACACACACACACATATATATATATATATATATATATATATATATATATATATATATATATATATATATATATATATATATATATATATATATATATATATACGAAAGCAGATATGACACGTATTCTCAGTAAGAGAGCTACGATTATAAGTTTCTCTGAATTACACAAATGAATCATTTTTAACTGTCACCTTTTCCTCATGAAGAGATGATGAATGAATCATGATCCATCGCTGAGGAGGAGGAGGAAGAGGAGAGGAGGAGGCGGGCGGGGGGCGGGGGTTGGCTTATATCTTCATCTCCCTTTGCAAGAAACGTTGGAAGCATTATTCATCCTGCAGGAGGGAACCTCGAGGAGGAGGAGGAGAAAAAGATGATCGCCTCCTCTGTAAACACAACTCCGGGAAAACATTTTCCTCCTGACGTACAGGAAGAGAGAGAGAGAGAGAGAGAGAGAGAGAGAGAGAGAGAGAGAGAGAGAGAGAGAGAGAGAGAGAGAGAGAGAGAATAAATCCTTGCGGCAAAATGTCTTCTGATCCCAAGAACGCTCCTTGCCAGCTGCTGGTCTCACGCATCCCCTGAAGAAGAGGGACTCAGGCGCCAGGGAGATATGATGAACCCACACACACACACACACACACACACACACACACACACACACACACCTCACCAAAACACGAGGTTAACCCTACTGAGCTATCTTTGCAGGGTTGGGGATGGGGTGGGGAGAGAGAGAGCTTTGATCTCTCCTTAAGAAATATATTCCAAAAGTTTTGACAATGATGGATCACTGTTGGCGTGCCTTTGCGGGGCGATGGTAGGGTCTGGCTCTCTGGCTGTCTGGCTGGCTGGCTCGAGTCTTGAAGCCCGTCAGGGCGTCGACCAACTTCGATCTCCTCCTCCACCAGGAGCCTCTTCGTCGAAGACCAGTTCTGAAGACCACCCCTCCCTCCCCCCTCGTTAACACAGGGCCGGTTCGTCATAAGCCGGTTTTCCCTCGGGCCATATAGAGCCCTGGTGTAGTTATGTGGTGTCCGGTTATCCGGGAACTTCATCATCCGACATCTGAACCGTATATGTGATTACCCAAAGTGCCTTCGTTATCTAGGAGCTGAAGTTCGGTTATGAGGGGAGTGGATCAAGTTGCATTGATTCAAGAAAGGAATTCGGGATGATCCATAATCGTGTAATCATCTGTTTATAAGATAGCATCTCAAACATTGCAATACTCAATTCATCTCTTGCTCTATTTAGAAAACGCCATTTCCCGCGTTAGCGAGGTAGCGTTAAGAACAGAGGACTGGGCCTTTGAGGGAATATCCTCACCTGGCCCCCTTCTCTGTTCCTTCTTTTGAAAAAATTGAGAGCTAGGGAGGATAAGAGATAATGAGGGAGGAAAGTGTAGAAGAGTGAGAGAAGTATCGAGGAGAAGGAATAGATCGTAGGAGGCAAAAGTGTCGTTCTGATGAAGAAGGTCTTGCCAGGTGCTGGTGTCACCATCCTAGAAGAGGATGGGCTGTTAGGGAGTAATGAACAAATCTTAGAAAAGCACAAGTAACAGACTCAGACACACTTGCAAAACAGTTGTGTTAACACCTGTGAGCTATCATTTGCAGAAGTGGGACTGGTTGGTGGTGGAAGAGAGAAGTTTGATCTCTTTAAGAAATTATTCAAAAGTTTGACATTTGATGGGTCAATGTTGGGGTGCTTTGCAGGGACGATGAGTAAAGGTTTTAGATACTCTGGGGTGTCTGGCGGCTGGACCATGAGCTGGAAGCGATATAGGGCGCGGAGGCGAAAATTCGCTTGAAATGTCGAAGTCGGAGACATCTATCTCGAAAGCACAAAGTGTCTGAAGACCAAAAAAAAAAAGAGAGGGGAGGATTTCCAACCACCCGCTCCCTCCCCTTTTAGTCGCCTTCTACGACACGCAGGGAATACGTGGGAAGTATTCTTTCTCCCCTATCCCTAGGGATAACATATATATATATATATATATATATATATATATATATATATATATATATATATATATATATATATATATATTATATATATATATATATATACTGATTCATCTGTCTCTGTAATACTCTTGTATCTCAATTTTTCGTGTGTATTTTTCATTCACCTCAATTCATTCTTATCTCCCACATTTCATTCGCCCAACGACGATTCATACTGTGAAAATTCCCAGGTGAGGAAGAGGCAACCGTGTAAAAATACCAGGAGGAACACCTTCCTTCATCTAGTGCCCCGTGCGAGATAATGAGATCTCTCATACTTACGTTGTATTATTATTTTAGCTGCTTTACTAATATGGCCGTTAGTGTGTTGGCGACAGGCAATTACTAAGGACTTAACTGCAGGGCACAACATGTGGCAGCATTTAAGATCTCATTAAGGAAGTTCAGGGAAGATTATAAAGGTTGTGGAGGAGGGACGCCACTAACTACTTCCCCTAGTGCTAGCGTACGTGGGGAGAGAGGGAGGAGGAGAGGAGGTCGTCGTCTTCGTCTTCTGCAGGAGGGACTGCCCGTTGGTAGGAGTGGGTCTGGCTTGCCTAAGGGAGATGGTTGGAGGAGGAGGACATCATCGGCTTTGCAGTAGAGACTGTCTTGTGGTAGAGGTGGGCCTGACTTACCTAAGAGAACATAAGTGGAGGAGAACTTCGTTGTCGTCGTCTACAGGAGGAACCGCCTGGTGTTACAGGTGCGTCTGACTTGCCTACTGGAGATAGGTGAAGGAGTAGAACGCCGTCTTCTTCTGCAGGAGGAACTATCTAGGTGTAGAGGTGGGTCTAGCTTGCCTAAAGGACAAGGGTGAAGGAAGAAGTCGTCTTCTACAGTGGAGACGGTGGAGGAACACATCCAGTGGAATGAATAATTCACTTCTTTATTTTTTCATTTACTTGCTTTACTTGCTCCTGACCACCTCATATGTTCTCGTTCAATCCACTGACACAACGGCACTCCCCATATACCACATTGATCTAATTCATTCTATCCCTTGAACGCCTCTTATCCTCCAAACTATTCAGGCTACGATACCTCAAAACCTCTTTCATTCCATCTCTCTCAGTGTCTCCCTATCCTTAAGTCAGTCCACTTCTACACGCAAATCCTCTTAGTCAGTCGTCTGTCTCTTATCCTCTCCACACAGCCAGACGATTCCAGCACACTGGAGTCTGTTCGTTCAGTCATACCTTGCGTACTATACCACGCATCTCCCACACACCGTCCTTCCTCACTTAATCAAACCGCCTCACGCCTCAAAATTGTCCTCAGGCATTTCATTTCCCAACACGTCCACCCTCCTTCCTACTTTTACATCCGGGGGGGGCCCAAGACTCGCATCCAAGCAACACCATCGCGTCGGGACTATTACACCTCCTCTTCTTTTTTTAAGACATACCCGTCTGTCCTCTGAGACAGTGATGGCCTTTCCTTCCACACACTTCAAGGATCTTTGCCTTCCCTCCCTCCTCATTACGCACTTCGACTCCCGTGGTTCCGCCCGCTGCCGCGTCCACATACCATTAGCGAAAAGTTTATGAAACGTATCGAGATGCATTTGTATTCTGTCAGTGCTGTCCTCTCCCGTCACAAAACTGAACCTCGTTAGCGACAACTGGACAACAGCTGATGCAGTTACCGCCTCGCCCAATTAGATTACACGTGACACGACCCAGTCAGCTGATCGGGAGTAAACATTATGAAAACGACTGGCCGAACCCATGGGACTTCCAACCCATCGGGTTCTCAACTCATGGGACTGCCAACCCATGGGACTTCTAACCCATGGTACTGTTAACCCATGGGACTTCCAACCCATGAGACTTCCAACCCATGGGGTTCTCAACTCATGGGACTGCCAACCCATGGGACTTTTAACCCATGGGGCTGTTAACCCATGGGACTGTTAACCCATGGGACTTCTAACCCATGGAGCTGTTAACCCATGGGACCGCCAACCCATGGGACTTCTAACCCATGGGACTTGCAACCCATGTGACTTCTAACCCATGGGACTGCCAGTCCACAGAGACTCGCTCCTAATGTGAGAGTTGGGTACGAAAAGGATAAGAAAGTATAAGATATCGTGAACATAACAGAGGAAGGTTCGCTTTAACATTCAGCCCAGGGACGGTTCTTCTGGAAACAAATAAATTCACACGTAAAGATCCTAATGTCATAAGAGCAGCTTTTAACCCGGAAAAATGCAGAGTGCGGGTGTATCCTCCTCCTCCCCTGACCTGAATGATTCAGTAAGTAAGTGAGAGAGAGAGAGAGAGAGAGAGAGAGAGAGAGAGAGAGAGAGAGAGAGAGAGAGAGAGAGAGAGAGAGAGATGTGTGTGTGTGTGGAAGCGCTCCCACATCTAAGATGGGTACACTGTAGCTAGAAAAATGGAAATTACAAAATGCGAAACAGAAATATATATATATATATATATATATATATATATATATATATATATATATATATATATATATATATATATATATATATATACTCGCCATTTCCCGCGTTAGAGAGGTATCGTTACGTTAAGAACAGAGAACTGAGCCTTAGTGGGAATATCCTCACTTGGCCCCCTTCTCTGCTCCTTCTTTTGGAAAATTAAAAAGGAGAGGGGAGGATTTCCAGTCCCCCGCTCCCTCCCCTTTTAGTCGCCTTCTACAACACGCAGGGAATACGTGGGAAGAATTCTTTCTCCCCTGTCCCTAGGAATAATATATATATATATATATATATATATATATATATATATATATATATATATATATATATATATATATATATATATATATATATATATATATTCATTTATTTGTATTATACCTGATTGCCGTTTCCCTCATCAGCGAAGTGGCGCCAGGAAACAGACGAAGAATGACGAATACACACTTATACACACATATACATATCACCGTATACATATATTCATACACATGCACAAACATATATACAAATGTGCATATTTATACTTGCTTGCCTTCATTGCCAGCATTACATCAGAAAATTATCCTTAATCTGGTGTTCTTCAGTAGAATATTTCCCCGTATACTTAATAAAGAAATTATGAAATAGCAGTTAAATGAATCTTAGTTCTGAGGAAACCTTGGAAACTATGTTTCTTTAGTACCGGATATTCATCTAATATTCAAGACCAGTTCTTAAATATTTAGGACAGTTCTTTATTTTCTCTTACACACACACACACACACACACACACACACACACACACACACACACACACACAAGGTCTTGCCTTGGATGATTTGTGAACCTTTCCACAATATGGTGAAGCAGTTTCACAAATGGGTGAAGCCAGAAGACTCATATATATTTTTTTTTTTTTTTTTTTTTTTTATACTTTGTCGCTGTCTCCCGCGTTTGCGAGGTAGCGCAAGGAAACAGACGAAAGAAATGGCCCCCCCCCCCCCCATACACATGTACATACACACGTCCACACACGCAAATATACATACCTACACAGCTTTCCATGGTTTACCCCAGACGCTTCACATGCCTTGCTTCAATCCACTGACAGCACGTCAACCCCGGTATACCACATGAATCCAATTCACTCTATTTCTTGCCCTCCTTTCACCCTCCTGCATGTTCAGGCCCCGATCACACAAAATCTTTTTCACTCCATCTTTCCACCTCCAATTTGGTCTCCCTCTTCTCCTCGTTCCCTCCACCTCCGACACATATATCCTCTTGGTCAATCTCTCCTCACTCATTCTCTCCATGTGCCCAAACCATTTCAAAACACCCTCTTCTGCTCTCTCAACCACGCTCTTTTTATTTCCACACATCTCTCTTACCCTTACGTTACTTACTCGATCAAACCACCTCACACCACACATTGTCCTCAAACATCTCATTTCCAGCACATCCATCCTCCTGCGCACATCTCTATCCATAGCCCACGCCTCGCAACCATACAACATTGTTGGAACTACTATTCCCTCAAACATACCCATTTTTGCTTTCCGAGATAATGTTCTCGACTTCCACACATTTTTCAAGGCTCCCAAAATTTTCGCCCCCTCCCCCACCCTATGATCCACTTCCGCTTCCATGGTTCCATCCGCTGACAGATCCACTCCCAGATATCTAAAACACTTCACTTCCTCCAGTTTTTCTCCATTCAAACTCACCTCCCAATTGACTTGACCCTCACCCCTACTGTACCTAATAACCTTGCTCTTATTCACATTTACTCTTAACTTTCTTCTTTCACACACTTTACCAAACTCAGTCACCAGCTTCTGCAGTTTCTCACATGAATCAGCCACCAGCGCTGTATCATCAGCGAACAACAACTGACTCACTTCCCAAGCTCTCTCATCCCCAACAGACTTCATACTTGCCCCTCTTTCCAGGACTCTTGCATTTACCTCCCTTACAACCCCATCCATATATATATATATATATATATATATATATATATATATATATATATATATATATATATATATATATATATATATATATATATATTCACAAATATTCCCACAACATTGAACTATATTTATGGTCATAAAGTTCATTTTTTATTCTATTTTCCAATTTTTCCGCTCTAAATATTGTCACCAACTTTTCAGTCAGCATTTTGGTTTTTTTTTTCTCTCACTGATTTTATTATGTTCTCACTAACCCCATTATATCAATCCAGCGGGTCAGCCTGCGAGCGAACTACCAATGCAGTCTCTCGAAACCAGCGTGAAAATGTAGTTAAGTCCGAAGCCTTTACACATGAAGGGAGATTCAGCTTGATTGGCCAAGTCTCAAACACCCATTCCAAGAGACCAGACAGCTGTACCTGGCTGGCCGCTTGGGTCGTGATAAACATATACTGTGGTGGTGTCTACCACACCATATGTTTCTTCGCCTTTCCCGCCTTAGCGAGGTAGAGCGTCAGAAACGAAGGCACAATGGCCAAGACCGACATGCCCAGGTCGCCAAATCCAGTCTTATATATATTAGACTTTTTGAACGGCGGAACATACTGGAGGAGAGTGAGAATGCACTCTGGGGGAAATGGAGTGGACGAGAGAAAGGCATCGCTTAGTCAAAGCGTAGCCTAATGACCCGTGCAAGAGCCTGTGTCATGACATTTACACTGACGTAATACACGTTCAGGATATAAACACTATAACGATCCACAGCTACTGCCATATAACGTAGTGTATTCTCGAGCTCTCTCCTCCCCAACCAATTCAACATTTTCGTTGGAGTCAGCTGCCCGAACGCCGCCAACAGCCGTGATATTTCGAGGCAACGGGATCTCACAGTGTCAACTCACTAACTGGAAACCTCTCTCCAGGTGTCGGGGTAAATCCTCCCTGGCAAATGAAAAGGACTTGAGGCATCCCAGGAGTAATCCCTCCAAGATATCCTAGGAAATCTCCTACGTCTGGCATGGGTGTTGGGTTGATTATCCCAGTTGATATTAGGCGGTTCTGACGGCCAATGAGAAGTTCTCATCTCGTTTGGTATTTGTGTGTGATGGCGTTCCTTCCAGCCCTGACGTACTGGCTGGCTCTACTCTCGATTATGGTTTCTGTTTCATCTGTATTTGTCAGTTAAAAGTCTTTAAACTGCCAAGTGTTTTCTGTTTCATTAACTCTTTTGGACAAGACGGTACGATCTTTTGGTATGATGGCATACATGTAGCCCCTTCAAGAACGGTCAGTTAGTTACCCTTCGGAGTCCAACGTGGACGACGTATGAGACGTAGCTCAAAGGTCACCATCTTACATAAATTCGTAAATTCATGATACAAATGATTTTCAAGTGTCCGTTTGGGTGTTGTTCTTGGGAGTCAGAGTCTCGAGGTCCCCATGGTTGGTCGTTGATGCTCTGACGACGCCTTCTGTAGTCTGGTCTTAAAGGAGTTGTTTCTCCTGCAGGAGGAAAGTGGACGTTTGCGAGAGATAACGAGTCGATCCATAGTCTTGTTCTAACTTAAAAGATCTCATCCTTGATCTAACTTAAAGGTTCCCAGCCTTGACCTAACTTAAAGTTACCAAGTGTTCTTAGTTTCAGTTCTCCCTAAATCTTCTGTTGATGAAATTTTCCAGTTTTTCTCAGACGCTAGAGTACCATCTTCTTCCTGGCAATTTCCTCAGATAACTTTACCCACCAATTTTCCTTCTTGTCAGCCTTGAACAAGCACCCGATCCTTTCCAGACGGTTCTGTCAACACCAGCAGCCCTCGCCGGCCGTCAACCGTCGATTGACCGCTGGGGATCAGTCCTCACATCAAGCGTCTGTGGCTCGAGTTGGGAGGTGATTAATTTGTGTGATGATGAGTCGTTTGATGTTGATGATGGATGGGTACACGTCAAGGAATCCAACACTGGAAGGAACGTTATGGAACCAACACTGGAAGGGACGTTATGGAATGTGTCTTGGCCCAGGGAACCAACACTGGAGGGACGTTATGGAGTGGGTCTTGGCCCAGGGAACCAACACTGGAAGGGACGTTATGGAATGGGTCTTGGCCCAGGGAACCAACACTGGAGGGACGTTACGGAGTGGGTCTTGGCCCAGGCGAACCAACACTGGAGGGACGTTACGGAGTGGGTCTTGGCCCAGGGAACCAACACTGGAGGGACGTTATGGAGTGGGTCTTGGCCCAGGCGAACCAACACTGGAGTGACGTTATGGAGTGGGTCTTGGCCCAGGGAACCAACACTGGAAACAGCAGCAACATCAGCATACAAAAAAAATATCCCACACGGTAACTATAAAACCTATAGATGCATAGCTATACATCTGAGTATATA
This sequence comes from Panulirus ornatus, assembly GCF_036320965.1. NCBI lineage: Eukaryota > Metazoa > Arthropoda > Malacostraca > Decapoda > Palinuridae > Panulirus > Panulirus ornatus. Next base: position 6,815,934 of record NC_092242.1, read on the forward strand.
GTATAAAAATATACCAACCAAACCGCCCCCCTTCCCCCTTGGTTACAGAGGAAATACATAGCTATACATCAGAGTACATGCTATGTATATACACCAACCAACCCATGATTACAGGGGCACACCCCCTTCCTCGGTTAAGTTATAGCGTATGTAATAAATAACTAATTATGAAGGGTTTTAAAGCCATTAAAACTCGCAGACACAAGTTACCCTCTTCTAATGATGATATTAAGCCAAGCTCAGGGTAAGATAGGTCACTGGCTCTTTGATTCCATCCTTCTTCCTCGATTTCTTTAGCTTTCTGTTACCCTTCTTTTTCCCGATCTCTGTCTCATTTCTAACCCTCTGTTATCTTTTATCATTTTCTGGCATTATTGCACTAGTTCACTTTTGGTTTGTTTCTGGTTATCTTCAACGTTTCATTTCGGTTCTACTGTCTCTTGTTTTTGCTTCATTGCGTTTTGTTTATGTTTTAATTCGCACTTATTCTTTATTCATGGCCACTGCGAGAGATAGATAGATTGATACAGAGAGAGAGAGAGGGAGAGAGAGTACCTAACTACGAGTACCTACGGCGAGATTTTGGTAAAAGACAATGGCCAGCGCGTGGTGCTCACCGCAGACAAAGGTACGGTTAAGAGTAAACGAATCGTGTGAGTTACTCTTGTGTTGTCACGTGCCAGGTGGAGTGTGGTCGTGTCGTGTTGTGGTGTGGTGTGGTGTGGGTGCCAGCAGCCCACATGTATGTGTGGTAGCAATGGAAAGACAGCCACCTCGGGGAGAGGGAGTAAGAACATGACAGACACTGTAGTGCTGGTTCACCGCGCCGCCGAGAGAGAGTGAGGGAGGGAGGGAGCACTTGGAGCGAGGCAGACTTCAACAGCGGTACCATGAGCCTCGTCCGACCAGTTACCTGACATTATTATTGTACAGGCGTTGGTGTCGTCTTCCCTGCCGACGACCAGGGAGGGAGGACGAGGGAAAGGGAATTATGAAGGAGAGATGGAGAACAGTGGAAGGGTAATGGGAAAGGCGATGGTGGAAGAGAGGGAGAAGGTGAGGGAAAAAAAGGGGTTGGGGGGGAGAAGGAGAAATAATATATCTGTTTATTTACCTTTTAAGTGTTCTCAGATATGGACTTGTCTTTCGATGGTGCCCAGACCATTTTTTCTATTCCATGTGATTTGGAACAGCGGGGGAGAGGTGGTTAGGGAGTGAGGGGAGGCGGTGAGTGAGTGAGGGGAGGCGGTGAGTGAGTGAGTGAGGGGAGAAGACAGCAGGGGAGCTGGTACTTCCTATGGGAGACAGGGGGAGGTTCAAGGACAGGCGTTGACAGAGACACGGGGGAAACTGACAGACCTCGCCACTGCTTATGTACCCAGGGGAGGGGAGCGTCCGTCCCAGGACCAGCCGTGGGAGGGGAGCGTCCGTTCCAGGACCAGCCGTGGGAGGGGAGCGTCCGTCCCAGGACCAGCCGTGGGAGGGGAGCGTCCGTCCCAAGACCAGCCGTGGGATGGGAGGGTCCGTCCCAGGACCAGCCGTGGGAGGGGAGCGTCCGTCCCAGGACCAGCCGTGGGAGACACGCACCCGTCCCGGGACCAGCCGTGGGATGATAGGAAGCGCTAGAGCGGAAGGGACTAAGTCCAGACGAAGGAAGAAAATGAGGGAAGTATGAGGCGGATGAAGAGAGTATGAGGCGGATGAGATAAGTATGAGGCGGATGAGGGAAGTATGAGGCGGATGAGGGGGTAGACGAAGAAGAAGAATCGGAAGTGAGCGCTCAGTGAGGCGGGAGAGCAGGGGAAGCCGGAGGAACGAAAATGAGGGAGTGAGGAAGGTGACGGGGGAAAGATGAGGAGGGAGGGAAAGTGAGATGGAGGGAAGAGGGATGGTGAAAGACGAGAGAGATCATTAGAATTACATTTGAAATGTCTTTCAGTGTGACACCTGTGTCATAAACGTGTGTAACACAAGTGTCATACACGTTTATCACAAGTGTCATATACGTGTGTGACACCAGTGTATTACACATGTTTCACACCAGTATCATACAAGTGTCTAACACCAGTGTCATACATATCTAACACCAGTGTCATACGTATATGTAACGTTAGTGTCATGTTATACACCAATGTTACATATAAGTGTAAAAAACGTCACACATGTGTCATACCAACATCACACACACACACGTATAATGCCAGTGTAACACACACGTACACGACCACGTCACACACGTGACCAGTGTCACCTAAACACCAACGAAATACAGCGTAAAGTAATTGTTCCAATAATTATCCTTGTTTCGTCAAGGCGTCTTCAAGATCATCTAAAAAGGGTAGGTTAAAAACCCGCTTGTTAATGTTAAGGCTGCTCGATAAGGTTAGAAGTGCTTGTTGATTCCCATGACGAGCAACGAGACTAACGACCGATTTATCAGGAAAAATACTGGGAGTAAAATAGAGCGATCCCTGCGTTGCTGGTCTCAACGTTTCACTGACAGTGTGTTGTTGTCTCGAACGCTGTGTCGAATCATCTCTCTCCGTCTTCTGTACCCAACGGGGGTAGGAACTTTTATAATCAATAATCAACACTCTCCTAGCGTAGTCCTTGCCGGTATGCCCGACAAATCATCAGGATACTCACAAGAGTCGAGTAATTAGATTAATCAAGAGTTTCGAAGCGATGTTCTGAATATGTTAATGGAGCGGCTTCAAAGTGTCGTATTTACGAATCCTTGACTCCCAAACACTCTTCCCCCGTCAAGTTGGAGTCATACGAAAGGAGCTTTGGAGTCGGGTGTGTTTTTGTTTTTTTTTTTGTGAAATATTGGCCAAAGAAACGAATTTAAATGCCTTCGACGAGGCAGTACCGTGAAAGGAACATTAGAGGAACGCATTAAAGGAGTGAGAGAGAAAGAGAAAGACATAAATTGGAAGAAAATTTGACCCATACGAAAGGAATGTGAGCCACCATCGGTCGAACAGTGTTGACGTTTTTGCCACTTGGAACTTATGTAGATCTTCCTTCCATTGTCTTCGTTTGTCTTACGCCCTCCTTAGGTGATCTGGAATTCTACAGACGTCCGATAGGATATCTACAACCAATTCGTATGTAGGTGGGATAGACAGACGTCCACAGTGTATGAGAAGGTTACTCTGTGACACAGCCAAGGTAAGATCTTAATAAGATTGGTGTTGAATTTAATGTTTGATGTTTTTAGGGTTTATTTTTCATTAAAGCCAATTTTAGGTCATTTTTTAGGTGGAAGAACTACTGCTGAACCTGGTCCCCGGATGTGGACACGGTGCACATGCGTGTGTGTGTGTGTGTGTGTGTGTGGCTATGAATACCTCACCAACGACAAACCTCCTATTTCCTTTCCTGTATTATGTAGTCATAGGAAATTCATATTCGTTTTCCCCAAGTTTTTAAAACCTTAAAAACGTTATTTCAAGGCAAAAAAATTCATGGAGGGATAGAGAGATGTTTTGAATAACGCAGAGAATGGCGTGCTGAGAAGAGGAAAAAAATAAGATCTGAAGATATCGATTTTCTATTTCACAGTGTGCAGGAAGAGGGTCGTGTTCGTGGTGTACAGGAAGCGACTGTCGTGTTCTTAGTGTACAGGAAGAGACGGTCGTATTCTTATTGTACAGGAAAAGAGGGGGCCGTGTTCCTACTGTACAGGGAGAGAGGGTCGTGTTCCCACTGTACAGGAAGAGAAAGGGTCATGTTCCTACTGTACAGGAAGAAAGTGGGTCGTGTTCCTACTGTACAGGAGGGGAAGAGGGTCGTGTTCCTACTGCACAGGAAGAGAGAGGGTCGTGTTCCTACTGTACAGGAAGAGGGTCGTGTTCATACTGTACAGGAAGAAAGAGGGTCGTGTTCCTACTGTACAGGAAGAGAGGGTCGTGTTCCTACTGCACAGAAGAGGGTCGTGTTCCTACTGTACAGGAAGAAAGAGGGTCGTGTTCCTACTGTGCAGGAAGAAAGAGGGTCGTGTTCCTACTGTACAGGAAGAGAAAGGGTTATGTTCCCACTGCACAGGAAGAGGGTCGTGTTCCTACTGTACAGGAAGAAAGAGGGTCGTGTTCCTACTGTACAAGAAGAGGGTCGTGTTCCTACTGCACAGAAGGAGAGGGTCGTGTTCCTACTGCACAGGAGGAGAGGGTCGTGTTCCTACTGCACCCCTTATTGTATTGTATCCAGCCCATATCTAGCACTGAAACCCTTCACATCTACTCAAAACGCTAAAGAGGTCCAGACCTTCTGTTAAAGAGAGGCGCTCGAAGCACCAGGGATGGCCACAGCTACTCAAGGCCTCCCACAGGATGAAGAAGACGTCGTCGTCTGATGATTACTGCTCTCTGTATCACTTCCCGACGCCTATAAATCAGCGGGGGACGTCGCCGATCTGGGGCTGGGTTCCAGCGCAGCCCGACGGCCGACGGAAGGAAGAAGAAGGCGGACCCCCGTACATCACCAGAAGATCTACTGCGACACTTATGTTGGCCTTGTGATTTGATAACATTTAAAGATGATTGTCTGTGGATACTGTCACCACGCCAGGGTCAGCCCTCCTTGACCTGTGAGGGCTGACCTGACTACCCCTCCCTCTTCCCAAAGCTCCCTGGCCTGTGTTGGTTGAGGGATGACCCGACATCCCAAACCCGCGCCCTGACCCCTGTGGCTCCCACTCACAAGTTCCGGGTCGGGACATTGCCTGTCATGGCACTTAATGACATTGCCTGTCGCGATGCTAATGACCATGCCTGTTACGATGCTATTAGTAGTGTCTGTTATGACGCTAATGACAGTGTCTGTCATGGATGATAATGATGAGAGTAACCGCTGTTTCCAATGACAATAGAGTGTGTCTGTTAGATAATACGAGCTTTAAAATTCGTGTAAGAGAATGATATGTCGAGTTCATGCGGTATGAATTTAGAAACAAGAGCAAAATTATACTTATCCCTTTTAGCTCGAGGGTACGACCCTTAGAGCACGATGGTACGAGCCTGAAGCACCATGGAACGACTATACAGGAAGTGAGGGTCGTACTGGAAGAGATGGTTGTGTTCCTACTCTCCAGGAAGAGGAGGTCGTGTTCCTACTGTACAGGAAGAGGAGGTCGTGTTCCTACTGTACAGGAAGAGAGGGGTCGTGTTCTTGCTGACCCAACATCAACAAGGTCGTTCGTCTGTTAACGCTCACTGAATCTTCCTGGAGACCTGTGGGTCACTTTTGATGTGGTCATTTGGCGCGGGGTTCGACACGCAGACAGGAGGGAGGGAAAAAGGACCTTGTCGTAGACGGCAAGGCAATGGGACACCTGAGATCGGGTCCTCCTCCTCCTCCTCCTCCTTCTCCTCTTCCCTTCGTCTGTTGCCCGCGATGGATCGCGTGACAGTTCGGAGCTTGGCTGTGGTAACCCAAGACCCACCGTCGCTGGTCTGTCCATTAGTTCTGTATTCTGGCATTTAGGTAAAGATGACATACCATTGTTTGATGAATCAGGATAAATACGTACGTCATCAACCCACTGTGTGTGTGTGTGTGGCTGTCTCCTCTCCTCTACTGTCAGTCCTCGGCTCGCACCTGTACCGCCAGCAGCCGAGGGATTAACTGTAATCGTATTACCTCGTTAATAATAAAGGTGAAGGAGGTGGAGGAAGGGTACGTAAAGTAGCTCCGATCTTTACTTTTTTTTTTTTCTTGAGGTGGATAGATGGATCGGTAGATAGGGAGGTGGGTACGTCAAGAGGCGTGGACGAGAGATAGAGGTGAAATGTGACACACGGATGGGGAGATGAGGAGACTGGGGTGTGTAAGATCGAATAGGAGGGGTGTGGATAGGTGGAGAAATGGGGAGGTAGAGAGGACTGCAGAATGGACAGGCGGTGAGGTGTGTAGGTAAGGAGAATGGTTAGATGGGGAAGTGTAGGTGTGTAGAGATGGACGATAGTGTGTAAGGTTACGAAGGTGTGGAGGAGTTCAAGTGCAGTGTGAAGGCTGTGGCTGTGTACCAGACGAGGGACTGCTAGTGTAGGATAAGGTAAGATAGTGAGAGAGGGGTAGGGTATTTTGCATGGTTCCCTTGGCCCAACTGTCACTCCCCTTACGCCTGTGTATGGTACCCACTGCACTCTTTATACTTGCCTCTATCTCCCCCTTAAGCCATGTCCCCTTCACTTATACTACAACTGGGAGAGGATGGTGGAATGGATGCTGTTATCTTGGAGTGATCTAAGATAGACAAGTGATCGTAGCTAATGAGGAGGAATGACTTTTGAGTCACCAGGAGTGGAGTATCCAGTTTCAAGGAACAGTTTGACTAACTTAGAGATGCGACGATCAAGACATGGGTGTCTGTTGAGTTAGAGCCATGGGCGTAAGAGGGAGAACGGAGGAGAGGGCGTCTGTAGGGGTAAAAAGAACACGGTGTGAGGGGCTGAGTGAGTGAGTGAGAGGGGTTGAGTCATCATGGCATCGGATGAAGTTAGTGCTATGCCAGGGCTTCTCTGTCGTATACATGCCGCATTATACGAGGATAAACCGATTATAAACAAAACACAGTCGGCTGGTAGTGTGGTTAGGTAGTCAGTCTTGTCCATTAACTCACGGGTATCTGGTGCCGCAGCCTCTCCGTTTTCTATGGCGTCCGTTCCGGGAGGGTGGCGGTGATGGATGGCTAAGCAGGGTAGTAGTGGTGGTGGCTGGTGGCTGGTGGAGGGGAGGCTTCGGTAAACGACAAGGGAGTAAGCACTACCACCACCACCCCAACAGAGTCGACACTGTTCCGTCCAGTTTCGTCATTATTTCTTGTTATTTGAGGAGGAGGAGGACAACAAAGGAGTGTATTTATCTTCGAGGCAGGCCGCCATTTGTGGTGATCTGTTCGTATAGATATCCAAAAAAGTGGAACAAAACTGGTGCTTTTAATCGGCAAGATTTTATCATATGTTATAATTCAGATTTTAGAACTTAGTCTAGTTTGGTAACTGGAGAAATCTCCGAAAATAGGACGACCATGGATGAAGCATTGACTAAAATATTGAAGATACTAAGCAATAAAGATTGGCACAACTAAAATGAGAATATTCTTTGGCAACGCGAAAACAAATTAATCCTGTTGCAAATTCATACAAAGTCACAGCTTCATGAAATTTGATTGATTAATCTTCCATGAAGACTCACAACCGTGAAATTGTATAAGAATTAGAAAAAAAACATAGACTGATAATCATGTCTGAGTTAGAGGAACCATGAAGATGGGGTAGTGGTGGAAGGGGAGCCAGGAAGATGGGGTGGTGGTGGAGAGGGAGGCAGGGAGAATGGGTGGCGGTGGGAGGGAGGCCTAGAGATGGGGTAGTGATGGAAAGGGAGCCCAGGAAGATGGGGCGGTGCTGGAGGGGGAGCTAGAGATATAGGGTGGTGGTGAAGAGGAGTATGAGAGATGGGGTGGTGGTGGAGAGGGAACCAGATGTTAGAGAGGAGGGATGAAGGTTGAGATTGTAAATACTATCTGAAAATGTGAGGAGAAACGTCTGGTGTTGAGTGTATGAGGAACATAACAGGCAGAGCATGAAAGAGGAGAACTCCCTCATAAGAGGTCAGAACTGTAATGGAATACCCAGATGCTTGCTGAAGGATCGTGAGAGGCATCGGCCACTCCACCTGTGGCTACTACCTGTGTGACGAAGGGCTGTCACTGGGGCTCCGACGGGTGACACAGCTTACTTTGACCACCCCTCATCCTCATTAGCCAAAGCAAGATGACCAGCTACTCGATCATACCACGCTGTCTTATGTTTCAGAATATTCACCAGAGGTATTTCGTGGCACTCAAGACCTTAAGATTAATATCATTAATCTTAAAGATCTTCTCGCAAGCCCATGAGGACACAAGTCTCCAAAGAGATGCTGAACTTCAAGAGATTTTACCCAACTCACTCGCGAGCACGGCGGAGGAAACCGGGAGACTCGTCCGGGGGGACCTCGAAGTCGGCGGTCTTCGCCGTCCCAGGCGGCAGCGACACTAATGCATCCAGACCAAATACATTTATGTGTGTGTTTCTTGAGCGAGGGTTTGCTCCTCTTGCTCTCAAGGTGCTCGCCTCCTCCCTTTCGCCCCTTACCATACCCCTTTCTCCCTGTGGCTGGGCAGGCAGCATCGACAGAAGGCGCTGTAGTTCGTCCCTTACCATACCCCTTTCTCCCTGTGGCTGGGCAGACAAAATCGACAGAAGGCGCTGCTGACGTTTGGTCGACATCTTGAAGCAAACAGATAGGCGCTGAAAGACAGACGGTTCATGACTCATGGCGAATCGCTTGAGAATTGACGGTACGATCCTTTATAGCTCGACGGTACGACGCGACGTTATGATAGCCTGGCCTTTTAGGTTATGGATTGTATCGTCGTATTCAGGGGTTGTATCGTTCATGGATCGTACCGTCGTGCTTAGGGAGGTAGAAGGTGGCCTATGAACAACAGAGTCAGAAACAGATAAGCAAAAGCCTTGAGAACTAATCAGCAAGATAGACAATTAAAGGACATATTGCTATGAAAAAGGAAAATGGAGTGCGGAGGTGATGAAAAACTGCGTTATATAGAATCCCAATTAGATTGTCAGAAGTGATGAAAAGTGACCGAAAATATTGAACAGCAAAAGTACAAATGTGAGGAGGACAGGTAATCTGTTGAAGCTACGGATAGCCAGAGATGTGGCAGCTGAGGGCTGGAGATACACTGGGAGCGGTGCTGGAGGAATGACAACTGAAATCCCAAAGAACGTACAGATGTTAGATCGCTTTACTCGTCACTGAGAAGAACTTACGTTAAGATAAGATTGTACAACCACAGTTCTGCAGCTGCAGAGGGATGAATATATTCGTCGTTGAAGCAACTTCACCTGCAACTTGCATAAGCTCCTCAGGATCCATCGAGCTTAAAGGGCCTCTGAGGTTCCTCTTTTACCCAAGTTACGGGAGACATGAATAATTCTGTGTCACCAGCGCGAGTGGTGGCCTCGATCCCGTTCCTCAGCCGAGCCTCCACGTATCGCTTCCTGGTGAGGCTTAATGAAGAACAAACACACCAGCTTGTCCCTCCAGCCCTTGGAACGTGTTGTGGTGGATTGTAATTTGTAGTGCGTCAACTGGAACCTCTGGAGAGAGAGAGAGAGAGAGAGGGAGGGACGGAGGGGCGCGAGTGCCCCAGGCTAGACCGAGGAACTGTGAATCATTCATTAGTTTATGTTTCATCCGAGGGGATACAACAACAGCCAGGGCAGGACCTTCGGAGGCGAGATGAGGCCTCCGAGGTAGGTCTCCTGTCGTGACACTTCGTAAGGAGGTGACATAGAGAGGGGATGAGAAGGGTATCGTGCGACGCAGCGTTGACAGGGATGTACTGAAGTGGAGCAACATTGGAAAATGTCAGTGTCACGCCACATAGCCATGCCTCTCTGTTCTTCTCCCTAAGGTGATGGTGAGATCACACTCATTGCCAGCATTAGACATCTGGTCCACTGTCAGACCTCATCAAGCAACTGACATTAACCTCGTGTGATGTGTCCAGGGCAGGTAGACTACAATGACCTCAGCTGGGGGTACAGACGGGTCTGCCTTCCACCCTCAGTCAACGATCTACCCTCATTTTCTACCGTAACGACTTCATGGCCACGCCCACACGTATAATTCTATTAGCGTGGTCGACCCCCTACTTGCCCCCTCACACAGCAGTTAACTTGCCATAGACCACAAGCCCGCCTGCCGCTCTGGCACCAGAAGCCTCTTTGACATGTGACTTTAGGATCACCCGCTCACTACACAAGCCAAAGTCCTCTGTCATCTTGCCCTACAGGGACATAGCCGACGCAAGATTTTCCCAGCGTCGCTCTGGTAGAAGTAACGCCCCTCGCTCCACACTCCCTCCTCCAGCTCACCACACTTATGCCGTCCTTCCTTCCCCCCCCCTTGCAGCAAGGCCTTCAAAGAGTCGTGCGGGAGGAGGAAGCTCCTCTCTCTCTCTCTCTCTCTCTCTCTCTCTCTCTCTCTCTCTCTCTCTCTCTCTCTCTCTCTCTCTCTCTCTCTCTCTCTCTCTCTCTCTCTCTCTCTCTCTCAGGATGAGAGGGACGGCCGGGGATTACTCGGTGGTTTCATTCGTCGTTTATTCTTCTGTCCGGGGGATTTACCGCGTGACCCACGCCATAGATTCACGGGGGATTACTGGACGACAACGCTTTTGTTTCGAGCTAGTGTTTGACCACTTTTGTTTATTGGGGTCATGCGACTCCCTATACTTGGCCAACGTGATTGTTATGACTATTCTTTTGTATGGAAATGAGGTCCTCATAATGTATGAAAATGGAGTTGAAATGAGGTTTTCATAATGTATGCAAATGGGTTTACGTACATAAGGTATGTTGAATGAGTCAGATGAAGTAATGTCATGGATTTATTTCTGGTAGAGATGGTCGCGCCAACGTCCAGCCACATTCACCATCAAAAAAAAAAGAGAAATCTTTAACACCTTCGTCAGGTATTATGAATAATTCTTTGACGATATTCACTATATGTGTGGCTCCAGCGGGAGCTGGGGGAGTAGGGACGGAGGATAGACGACCACACATCGTAACCATCGCTCCAGTGTTGCCAAACTTCCTCTCTCTCTCTCTCTCTCTCTCTCTCTCTCTCTCTCTCTCTCTCTCTCTCTCTCTCTCTCTCTCTCTCTCTCTCTCTCTCTCTCTCTCTCTCTCTCTCTCTCCCTGCCAGGCTATCTTACTTATGTTTACATCACCATTTTCTATGCTCGTTTTTCAAGATATTTTTTTCTGTGGAGAGATGGCCATACATTTTTCACTCTGGAGTTTTGTTTTTATCTTCTTACGAAGCATGTGTTGGAATAAGTTTAACTTTTGTTTTATATAGTATGTACGCATGATAAGTTCAGTAATTACCTTGTTACAGACAAGGTAAAGAATCTGGAATTACCAAAATATTGGAAAGATGTTTTACTCTGTTGTCCTATCTATGCTTCGAACTTTTCGTCTGCTGACTATCTTGATACCCAATGGACGTTCCTAAACTGAATGTTATCATATTTAGTATAACATCTTTGTCGTTTCCCGCGTTAGTGAGGTGGCGCCAAGAACAGACGAGGACATCCATTCTCTAGTTGTCGTGTGCGATGCACGGAAACCATAGCCCCTTATCCACAACCAGGCCCCACAGACCTTTCCATGGTTTCATATGACTGCATCAGAAGCTCTGATTCTGTCTAGTACCAGCACGTCGTCCCCTATATACCACATTTCTTCCATGTACTCTTTCCCGTGCACGCCTTACATCTTCCTGCATACTCAGGCCCCGAGTACTCTGTCCTGCCATTTCCAATTTGTGTCTCTCCCTCTTCCCTGTCCCCTCCATTTCTGGAAAATAAACTCACCTTGTCAGGCCCTTCTCATTCATCTTATCCATACGGTTAAACCATTTCAGCACACCCTCTTCAGTTCACTCAACCATACTCTAATCATACCACACCTCACTCTCACCCCCTTACCTCTTACTCAATCAACCCTCCTCACACCACATATTGTCCTCAAACATTTCATTTGCAACACATTCATCTTCCGTCACTCATTATCATACAGAGCCACACGCCTCACGTCCACACAACACCGTCAGCATTATTATACATTTAGTTACCAAATATCGCTTGGAAGATCGACTTTAAAACTCCAATATATTTTTTGGCTGTTAGATTAACTGGCAAATCATCTGGTATTCCCAGCGAGGGGGAAAATGACTTTATCTTCTCGTCACACATACGATGCAGACCCTGAGCAGGGCGAGGCAGAAGCGGCTGCGTCGACTGCCGTGGCTGACACATTCCCAACACATCCAAGGACCCACCTGGTGAACCTCGCTGATTAGACCATACAGTTCTGTGGATATGTATAGCAAAACACTCATCCTTCCGTTTTCTGAAGGGATATTTTGTCATATCCACTAAATTCATTGTATTCTAGTGATTACTGAACGAGAGTTTAGTGCAATTTACAAACATAAATCGTATAAACACCGAGGGAAAAAGAAGAGGCGCTCGTGTTCCCTGAAAAAACCATAAACAAGTGAGAAGCAACACGAGAGGACATAAACAAATGCCTATCTGGGCTTCACTCCCTCCCTCCCTTCGCCGCCCCCACACACCCCTGTGTGGGCGGTTGGGTCTACGGTACATTAATATCCCGCCCGTCATGGCTACTGAGAGCATCCTGCCTTCTTGTAATGGTCTGGGCTGGACCGCCTGACTCCAAGAAATATACCGTGGGAGATTAATTGCCTGGGAGATAGAATTTCTTCTTTCCGGAAGGCGGTGCAAGACGGATAACGGGAAGCAATAAAAGAGCAGCGATGAAATGAGGCGAGGAGGAGGAGGAGGAGGAAGAAAGAGTTGAGGAAAATTTGAGTTTTGAGGGAGGGGAAGTTGAGGGAGAAAGATGGAGGACTGCTGGTGACGATGGTGGTGGAGAGATGATGATGATGATGGTGAAGATGTTTATGATGTTGGAGGAGAAAGGGAGAGTCATAGATATTAAAGTATAACGAAGATATAGACTAGAAATGATGTCACTAATTGAAGAAGGTTGTGGTAGTGGTGGCGATGGAGGAAGAGAGAAGGAAGGAGGGAAGCAGTAGTGATGGTAGAGAGATGGCGTACTGGTGAATCCGATGGAGGAAGAGAGAAGGAAAGAGGGAAGCAGTAGTGATGGTAGAGAGATGGAGTACTGGTGATTCCGATGGAGGAAGAGAGAAGGAAAGAGGGAAGCAGTAGTGATGGTAGAGAGATGGAATACTGGTGATTCCGATGGAGGAGGTAGGAAAACAATGATGTAATCTTCCGTGACGTCATCAGCCATACGAACGTCATCAACCAGACTGACGTCATCAGCCACACTTCACCTCACTTTGGACAAGTACGGAAGCATAAGCTCGCAGCGAGCTGCGGCACCCACCCAGCTAGCCTCGTATTCAGAGAAACCTTAGAATATCAAACTATACCGGACCATCTTGACATCTGAGTGATGGTTATTAGTGAGTAAATGAGGGGAGGAAAAAATATTCCCTAAATATCAGTCAACAGAAGAAGAAATTAGCGGCACCTCCCAACAGACGAGAGAATATATAAAGGCGAATTTTACCCAAAGGTTTTTAGCTCCTCCAACTGAACTAAATTAAACCCAAAGGTGAAAAAAAAACGTACAATACGCCAAGCTACTATTAAACATTTAACGATTCTGATGAAATAAAACCGACGAGACGAATAAAGAATAACAAAAAAAATGTTGGAAAAAAACGCGCCATCTGTCGGTTCATCTGACCTTTATTTCCTGTGTGCGTTTATTGAGAACTCGGAGTTGGGCATTTTCATTGCTTCTTTATAATGAGTGAGGATCGACTCTAATCTCGTGATGCGCTCTTGGGATCGAGAGACCTAAAGTTTTGCACGCATGTTAAGTAGACCCGGTGAAGGCCATGGCTTCACCTCGCTCGCTGTCGTAATTATTTATCTTATACCCTTGTACGTAAATATTCAAACCGAGAAACATGTTTTAGAACAGTGCGCAATGTGTACCCAGCTAAGACACCAGCAGTTCGGTATTACTACCATGCAAGACTTCTTTGTAAATAGGATGGATCATAAAACTGTATGTCATGCTATTCATGACATTTTGAACCTATATGACTAATTGTGTTAGAATATGCCAGCTACTATGTTTCTCTTATGTATTGGGTGTCTTATGTTTGTCATATAATAATTATTTTTCATTTGGACCATAATTAACGTTTTATGTTATGGTGATGATGGTTTACTTTTGGTTTCGGTATTTTTTAGTAGAAATTTGTGACTTATGTGATTCTGTGGTCAATAAATAATCTAATAAATAATCTAATGTACGTGCGCGCGCGTCTTTATATGCGAGGCGAGGTAGCGCAAAACTGCGCATGGAGAAAAAGAAGTGGTTCTGTTATTCCAAACGATTCTTTGGACACTTGTAGACACCAGCGGGGCAATGATTCAAGACTGTAGTTAGAAAAGATATTATTCACAATGAGAGAGTACGATTAAAAAAAAACCGTTTCTTTCCTTAATAAGATTATAGTGATAAAAATTCCGAATGGTAGAGTGTAATCATAATCATTTCTTTCCTTGATAAGATAACTATGATAAAGATATTAATGATAACATTGATAGTTATGATAATCATGATGATATTAGCATTGATTATAATGATACACGTGTTGTTGATGATAAAATTTAAAATTATAGCGATACTTGGCACACACTGGACAACGGTCGGGTCGACCACAGCGGAGGCCGCTCGCCCGGACGTGGGCTCAAGGATCGTCCTTCTTGTTGTTCTTTCTCTCCCAAGACTTTGTAGGTACTAGGGAAGTACCAGGAGATCTTCGGGAAGTACCAGGAGACCTAGGGAAGTACCAGGAGATCTTCGGGAAGTACCAGGAGACCTAGGGAAGTACCAGGAGATCTTCGGGAAGTACCAGGAGACCTAGGGAAGTACCAGATCTTCGGGAAGTACCAGGAGACCTAGGGAAGTACCAGGAGATCTTCGGGAAGTACCAGGAGATCTTCGGGAAGTACCAGGAGACCTAAGGAAGTACCAGGAGATCTTAGGGAAGTACTAGGAGACCTAGGGAAGTACCAGGAGATCTTCGGGAAGTACCAGGAGACCTAGGGAAGTTCCAGATCTTCGAGAAGTACAAGGACACCTAGAGAAGTACCAGGAGATCTTCGGGAAGTACAAGGAGACCTAGGGAAGTACCAGCAGACTTCTTAGAAGTACCAAGAGACCTAGGGAAGTAAAGGGTGAATTGGGCAAGTACCAGGAGGCTTTAGGGAAGTAGCAGGTCACTTTAGGGAAGTACCAGGAGACCTAGGGAAGTACCGGGAGAACTAGGAAAGTACCAGGAGGCTTTAGGAAAGTAGCATTTGACTTTAGGAAAGTACCGGGAAACTTTAGGAAATGCCAGGAGGCCTTAGGGAAGTAGCAGGAGGCTTTAGGGAAGTACCAGTTGACTTTAGAATACCAGTGTCCCTTAAGGAAGTAACAAGGTACCTTTAAGGAAGTCCACGAGCCTCCACATGACCTTAATGAAGGGTAAACTGGAGTTATTAAAGAGAGGCTTTTGTTCACTGTTCTGTTACCAACTAAGTAGCCTCATTAGTGGCTTTTAGAAACGTGAAGACGGAAGGTAAATAATGAAATAATTCCAGCGAGAGAAAGTGTTCACTGGAGGGAAGAATGTGCTGCCAGGAGAGGTTAGGGTCGCTTTATATGTAAGGCGCCTTTGAGCACGACGGTACGACCCCTTGAGCACGACGGTATGACCCTTGGGTACGACGGTACGACCCCTTGAACACGACGGTATGACCCTTGGGTACGACGGTACGACCCCTTGAACACGACGGTATGACCACCACTTAGCTTTCCACTCGTACAGTACTCTGCTACTGTAGAAATATTTTCTCCCATTTTCTCTAAGTTCCAGGAAGCTTTCTCCGTTTTCTGTTATAGCGTCTGGTTGGTCGGTCGGTTTCCTGAGCAAACCAAAAGAAAAATTGTTCCATGTCGACATCACGAGGTCCTCTGAGGAACGTATAGGTAGTAGATCATGTCCCTCTTCCTCCTCCTCCTCCTCTTCTGCTTGCCCAAGTTGGGCGAGCCCGTGATTCATTCATTCTCCCGTGAGCTTCCTTCTTCGCTCCTTTACACCCTCTCCAGCAGATCATTTGGCTTCCTCCAAGTCGAGTGACAAAACTGATGGTTCATATTCTAGTCCTTTGGGGGCCTTTGTTGTGATTGGTTCCGCTGAACTAATCTTCGTCATCGTGTTCAAAGCAACGTGTGTGTGTGTGTGTTCATATCACTTCCCTGATAAGCTATCTTTATCTATAACAGTTGATTAGTTATCTCGAGCTGCAAATTTCACTCGTTTTCACACCCTGTCCTTTGATGATGCTCCATGTGTCTATACAACAGTCACTAAAGTGTCGGCTTTACATAACTCATCTGTTCTTGTGTCTCCAGGTGAGGGTGATGTATGGCGCCCAGACCCGTAATGATCTCCACCGCTGCCAGGTAATGCCTCACCGTAGTAATTGTTGTGATGGTAGGGCAGTGAAGGAAGCAAAGAAAGAGGGACGGACGGACGGTCCTCTCTCTCTCTCTCTCTCTCTCTCTCTCTCTCTCTCTCTCTCTCTCTCTCTCTCTCTCTCTCTCTCTCTCTCTCTCTCTCTCTCTCCTGAAAGAGGTGGAGGGGGAGTTTCTCCCCCCCCCCTAGTAGAGGGAGGAGAGACCTGAGCCCTAGTTAGGAGTCCCCTCAGGGTGCGCCCTAATGGTTCCTTACAATGGGACGATTTAGTCTTAGAGAGAGAGAGAGAGAGAGAGAGAGAGAGAGAGAGAGAGAGAGAGAGAGAGAGAGAGAGAGAGAGAGAGATGCACGGGGAGTGGCGAGGTGCCTCCTCCCGTCCGTTGCGTGAGGTACTGACGCCTTGTGAGGTGTTCATCCTTAGGTGTGAGAAGGTGCTGACGCTATGTGAGTCGCTGATCCTGAGTGTGGGGCTGACGCTATGGCAGGTACTGACCCTGAATGCTGATGCTGTGTGAGGCGCTGCTGACGCTGTGTAGGATACTAAAAGTTCGTAAGTTACAGAAGCTGTGTGATACTAACGCTGCGTTAAGACACTGACGCTGTGGGAGGAGGTTCTGATGCTGTGGGTGATGCTGGCTTTCTGCTTATGTACACATTTTGCTCTCACTTATCTCCCACACCATTTGCTATCGCTTCCTCCGTCCTGCTCCCTAGCCCATTAACTCAACACAACCATCCTTATTAACATCTAACGATCATAGGCCATTTGCACTGAACTCTCTAATTAACGAGTTGATTAACTGTAATTTAATTGACCTCCTGTCAGTTGCAGTAAAGTATCGAACTTTCAATTTGTACTCGAGGGTGTGGCACCCAGTCACCACGTAGCCTTCCATAGCAAATATCTTCAAATGCCACGAACGCGATGTGGATCCACAGTCGGATAAACTACGAGGAAACAGATATAGTCAACAATGTTGTATGGAGGCTGCGACCTGTGAGGGGCTGGGCGAACTCATTGTCGTACAGGGGTTGGTGGTGGTGGTGGCGTGTCTCTCTCCCGTGGCAACGCTGGTCTGGAATGGCCTCTGGAACTGCAGGCAGCGACAGCAGAGTGCGGTGGGTGGTGGTGGTGGTGGTGTTCCTACGACGATAACACTGGCCTGGAATGGCCTTCTGGAACTGCAGGAAGGCAGCCATGGAAGGGGGACGGGAACGGTACAATCGTCCACTGACTGTCCAAGGTACAGGGACGGTACACAGCCGTCCACTGACTGTCCAAAGATACAGGGATGGTACGCAGCCGTCCACTGACAGTCCAAAGGTACAGGGACGGTACACAGTCATCCACTGACTGTCCAAGAGTACAGGGACGGTACACAGTCGTCCACTGACAGTCCAAGAGTACAGGGACGGTACACAGTCGTCCACTGACAGTCCAAAGGTGCAGGGACGGTACACAGTCATTCACTGACTGTCCAAGAGTACAGGGACGGTACACAGTCGTCCACTGACTGTCCAAGAGTACAGAGACGGTACACAGTCGTCCACTGACTGTCCAAAGGTACAGGGACGGTACACAGTCGTCCACTGACTGTCCAAGAGTACAGGGACGGTACACAGTCGTCCACTGACAGTCCAAAGGTACAGGGACGGTACACAGTCGTCCACTGACAGTCCAAAGGTACAGGGACGGTACACAGTCGTCCACTGACTGTCCAAGAGTACAGGGACGGTACACAGTCGTCCACTGACTGTCCAAAGGTACAGGGACGGTACACTGCCACAGGTGATCGCTAGTAAACATACACCCAAGGATCCACGACCATATATACCAAGCAAAGCCACACACGGCCGACACACAGTGTTAATGTGAACAATATCGTGTAAGATGTGAGCTCTGTAAAGCTGAGGGTGACTTGCGGCAGGAGGTGGACGGACACAGAAGACAAGGGAAGAAAACGAGATAAAAAGCTGTGAAAAGATACAGAAGAAGGAGAGGATGGAGAGAGACGAGAGAAAGTCGGCTTTATTGCCATGGAAAAGTTCAGCTCGGGATCAAAAATGTAAATTTGGTGCATTAATGGAGTAATTATGAGAAAGTCATTACGGGTCTTTTATGGCCAGTCAATTGAGTAAGTGGTCGATGGATTCCGGATCCGAGAACGTCAGGCCAACGCCAGAACACTCAGGTCTCCTCCTGCTGGCTAGCTGGCTGGCATGGTGATGGAGAAGGGCGTGAGTGGACA